>NW_015507557.1:5289-11613 GCF_001515645.1 Sinocyclocheilus grahami | reverse complement strand
GTGGACGTCCATGACATGCGGAGTCCCACAAGGCTCAATTCTTGCACCGCTCTTGTTTAGCCTGTATATGCTCCCACTAAGTCAAATAATGAGAAAGAACCAAATCGCCTATCACAGCTATGCAGATGATACCCAGATTTACCTAGCCTTATCTCCAAATGACTACAGCCCCATTGACACCCTCTACCAATGCATTGATGAAATTAACAGTTGGATGTGCCAGAACTTTCTTCAGTTAAACAAGGAGAAAACTGAAGTCATTGCATTTGGAAACAAAGATGAAGTTCTCAAGGTGAATGCATACCTTGACTCTAGAGGTCTAACAACTAAAAATCAAGTCAGGAATCTTGGTGTGATTCTGGAGACAGACCTTAGTTTCAGTAGTCATGTCAAAGCAGTAACTAAATCAGCATACTATCATCTAAAAACATTGCAAGAATTCGATTTTTTGTTTCCAGTCAAGATTTGGAGAAACTTGTTCATGGCTTTATCACCAGCAGGGTGGACTATTGTAATGGTCTCCTCACCGGCCTTCCCAAGAAGACCATTAGACAGCTGCAGCTCATCCAGAACGCTGCTGCCAGAATTCTGAGAAGAACCAGAAAATCTGAGCATATCACACCAGTCCTCAGGACCTTACACTGGCTTCCAGTTACATTTAGGATTGATTTTAAAGTACTTTCACTCATTTATAAATCACTCAATGGAATAGGGCCTAAATACATTGCAGATATGCTCACTGATTATAAACCTAACAGACCACTCAGATCATTAGGATCGAGTCAGTTAGAAATACCAAGGGTTCACACAAAACAAGGGGAGTCCGCTTTTAGCTATTATGCCATCCACAGCTGGAATCAGCTTCCAGAAGAGATCAGATGTGCTAAAACATTAGTCACATTTAAATGCAGACTAAAAAATAATCTGTTTAGCTGTGGGTTTATTGAATGAGCACTGTGCAATGTCAAACTGATTGTATTTTATGTAAAATCATTTTCTATTTTTAACTATTTTAAATTAATTTTAAATCAGTTTCTAAATCATTTTAAAAGTTTTTAAGTTCCCTGTTTTATTGTTGTGATTTTTTTAATGATTATTTTACGTCCTTTTATGTAAAGCACTTTGAATTACCATTGTGTATGAAATGTGCTATATAAATAAACTTGCCTTGCCTAATACAAAGTTTCAGACTTTGTTTAACAGTTCAAGCTAGAACAGGGTGCTCTCTGTGTCTAAGAGCACCTTGGTTCACAGTAAATGCTGCTCCACATGAACTCCATCTTACACAAGGTGCTATGAGTTTGGATCACTTAGATTTGAAAATGCAACATGAATAAAGAAAATGAAAGAATATATTAGAAAGTGATGCCAAATAGACGTAAATAGAAAGTGATGTTAAAAGTCTGGATTTTTTTCTTAACAAGTGTTGTTCAGCAGTAACACCAGTTACACAACTCCACTGGACAGCTGTTTCCATCATTTTATTTATAATGTTTACATGGCGTTTTAGCTTTTTTGTTTTGTTTTGTTTTTATATCATTGACATCATATACTGATAGTGACATTATTGCATTTCTAATGAGGGATAAGTTTATTTTTAACAAAGTAAACCTTAAGACATGATCATTTAGGAATAATTATATATTTTTATATACGAAGAGTTTGGTTCCAAAATGCGATTAACGCCATTTAAAAAAAAATTTAAGTTCCTGCCAAAATCAGTATTGTATCTGGTAGGTATTGAGAAGTAAATTTTTAATTTTACGCAAAATGCTATATCCGCCTTGCTATTCTGTGATGTTTTCTCCCTTTCTTTTCAAACCGCGACAAACACCAGTCTCCCTTCTCTGCAGAATGCGATACATCGGCTCAACCAATCACAGCGTACCATTCCACGCATTGTAAACAGTAACTGACAAGCTATGCAATATCGCGTTCATATTAATCGCAGATGAATTGCCTTCAATTATGAACGCGATATTGCGTAGCTTGTCAGTGATCTACGGCTCTGTGTATTAAATGCCGCTCCATCTGAAAGCACGTGATGGAGATTTACTACTAATCACAGAACCGGCTTTACTGATGAGATGCGCAGGAAAATCGCATGCGATTTATTGTGCAGCCCAAAAAAATTGATACATTTTTTGATGAACCTGTGGTGGTTTCTGTGGTGGGGAAGAAATGTAAGCTATTAATAAGATTAGTATTGACCAAGTTCAGAGGCTGTCATATGTGGATCAACTTACTTTGTTGTGTATTTTCAACAGCTTCCATATGAAAAATAACCTTTATATTGATTCAATGGATTTATTGCATTTTAGGAAAAATTCTCAGTTTTTATTTTTATAATAATTTTATGAAAATCTAAATCTGAATTTGAATTTTTAATGTTATTATAACCTAAAGATGCTATGTGAAAGTTTGAAACAGAAGATAGTGGTTTTCATCTTGCCACTTTCTTGGTAAAGAAAACACTAATAATATTATAATAAAATAATATTATAATAGGTTCTATAATGAGCTCTATTGTCTTTAGTTGTGTCGCGACGCTTGTTTCTGGTGTAGACACAGAGTAACAGATTTTCTTGTTCTAGAAGCTATTTCAGTTGGATATTTGCCACAATATGGAAGAAAGGCAACTTTTATGCCGGCTTTAACTTTGTCCTGTCATTTCCTCTTTACATATTTTTCAATGCAGTCATGATTCTGTGAAAAATAATCAGATTTCCAGTACTCATAAAATCGACAGCCCTCCTCATCTACTTCTTTTTTTATGTGGCCATGGTGATCATTAACAACTGTTAATAGTCACTAATTCATAGTTTACTGCTATACTTGGTGTAAAATCTAGTATTATTGCAAAACTGCAAGATTTGTAAATGATGCATGGCAGGTCACATATAAAATATTTGAATAGTCAAGCTGCAGCCTGTTTGAGATTCATAGCTGGGCCATTATTGGCCCGCGGGCCGGACTTTGGACACTACTGATAAAAGGACCCCTGTTGTAAATGAGCAGTGTAATATAAGTGAGTTGTGTAAATAGTGATTTATGTGACTTCAATTATTTCTTATTAAACTGAAATTGAAGTAAAACGTTTTTTGGAAAACCACATCCTGGCTTCAGTCTTCATTTGCTGCTGAATTGTGTTAACACGCATATACTGTAGAAACATAAGGAGAGCAAGAGATTGATTGTTAGAGTCAGTTTATTTTTTATGAATACTATAGTAGTTCAGTTTCCTTCACATCTTTGACTAGCCATTAATTTATCAATTGAATGGGTGACCTATCCTCATTAATCATGCAAACATTTGCACTGCATTAGTCGATTTATAATATTCATGGGAGTCATGTGAACAGCTTAATGCTGGTAAATGTGAATGTTATTGTGTTCATACATTATCATGTTCATGTGTGAGGGAAGAGCCTAAAAAATGTGTTCTGAGTTTGTCACACCACAGAAAAAATTTGCTATTAACCACCCAACCAAATTTAAATGATAAAAAAATAAATAAGTAAATAAAAAAAGTTATCAAAATCTTGGAAAAATAAGCAATATTCATTTAGTCACATTTAGTCATTTAGCAGACGCTTTTATCCAAAGGTGACTTACAATTGGGGAATACATAAAGCGATTCTTCTTAAAGAGGCAAACAGACACAGGAAGTGCTTGTAATACCAAGTTTTAGGCATTGTTCAAATAAGTACAAGCTAGAAAAGGGAAGGAATAAAAAAAGAGAAAGACAAACATTTTTTTTTCCTAATTTAGGATGAAGTCAAGTAGCGTCAAAAGAGATGAGTTTTCAGCTGTCGCTTGAAAATTGTCAGGGATTCAGCATTCCGGATAGGGGTGGGAAGATCGTTCCACCAGCCAGGAACGGTGAACGAGAATGTTCTGGAACGTGATTTTGAGCCTCTCTGTGATGGTACCACGAGGCGTCGCTCACTAGCGGATCTCAGACTTCTGGAGGGACTTATGTAGATTCGTAGTAGTGAGTGGAAGTAGGCGGGTGCTGAGCCTGTGGCTGTTCTGTATGCAAGCATCAATGTCTTGAACTTGATGCAAGCCGCGACCAGTAGCCAGTGCAAGGAGATAAAGAGAGGTGTAAGCCTCTTTCACTGTACTTGAAATTTACTGGGCATTGGAGTAAATGTGGATTGGGGGCTGTTAATGGTTGGCTCTCCCCTCTGATGCTTATATTCACTTTCTTGCGGTAATAAATCAGTTTAAGTTAATTCCCTCTCTGTCATGTTCTGACTGACACACCTGGTTCGCTGCTTTCTTCATCTGAACCTCGCCATTACTGTCTTCAAGGTAGCCCTTCACTACACTGCTCTTCAAAAGGATACTCCGTCTCAGATATATATGACTTTCTTTCTTCAGATGAACACAGGAAGATTTTTAGTCCTTATAATGTAAGTGTACAAGATGCTTAAAAAAATACACAAAGTGAACACGATGTTCAAGTTTAAAACAGTGATTTTCTCACAAACGCCTATCATTTCACTTCAGAAGACATTGATTCATGAATGTCTTCTGAAGTGAAATGATAGGCGTTTGTGAGAAAACATTGATTCATCAGCTGGGGTCACATGGATTACCGTCATCTTCACTTTGTGTAGTTTTTGAAGTGTCATCTTTGAATGTCCAATACACAATGTTTTTGACCAGTGCTCATTGTGTTCACTTTGCAATGTGAATATGATTCAATATGATGAGACAAGAATGTTTTTTAATACTCAAGTACAATTTTAAAGTTGTACTTTATTACTGTTAGTCAAGTATGCTTTTGGTTAGATACTTGTACTTTTAAGTTGAGTACCGTATTGGCCCGAATATAAGACAACCCTGATTATAAGACGACCTCCCTTTTTCCAGATGTACCTTTTGGAAAAAGGCTTTTTAAAAGCCAAATCTTTTTTTTCTCAGTAAAACACATTTTGTCTTCAATTATTTTCATATTGCATATTTTTCCTATTTTAATTTTTGTTTTGAAAGTATGGTAAAAACTGGTCAAATGTACCAACAATCACATTTAAGAAATATACACTTTTTGATATACCATAAAAAAAAAAGCAGGTAGACCGTCTGAATTAGGACATTTAGGCTATCCATCTAGTAGTAGCCTACCAAAATCTTATATTGTATTACATAATGACATTAATAAGGATAGAAAATATTTTCCATTATAAAGGTAAAAATGCACCTGTAAATCAATTTAAGGGGGCAAATAATGTCCTTTTAATAGGAAAGGTGTGACTGCGGTCTAAGTGGAAGAGAGGGGTATTCAGAAGAAGTTAAATGCCCCGGGGGTACGCTGCTGTAAAAAGTTTGAGAACCACTGTCATAGCCTATAGTCTACTTTCCTTACGTTTAACTCTAGAACCACCAGAGGTCGCTGTATACCTAAAAGCGCCAGCGGGTAAATTTTACCTACGCACATGACAACTGTATTTATATGGCTAAAGAACATATTATTTCACTGTATTATGCCACTGTCTTCACGAAGAAGTGACTAGAGTCATGAAATTATTGTCTAGTCATCAACTATATTTTTATCCTGTTTTATGTTCAAGACTTTTTAATGCAGGCTACACTAATTCATAACGGTCAGTAGCCCAAGCTAAAAATAAAGTCTGCACTGACAACAAAAATTAGAAGGTAGTAGTAGCCTAAATATTTGGGTGGTGTAATATTATAATATAATGTCATTAATCAATATATTAAGATAACCCATGTTATTTAAATTACTAAAATAGCCTAGACAATAATGAGCATAATTCACACTGCATAGGACGATGCGATGACAAATTCAAGCGCACAGCTTCACCTAAATAACTATTAATTTATTTAGTTATATCATTTAAAATTTGAATAAGAGAACAACACCATTAAACTTGGGGTAATCAAAAAATTTATTTATTCATTCCATTATAAAGATCAGATTTTGTTTCTTCAGGAAATGGCCAGACTAGAATAGCAACACAATAGTGAACAAAAAATAAATTAGATTAGCGTAACGTGTAGAGTAATGTGAGGCTAAAACATGTAAATATGATATCTGGATCAGATGCTGAGCCGACCCAGGACGCATAACTTACATCAGGACTCTCCATCATCATGGCATTTAGTGTTTCCAATACCTACCTTCCATAAATCAACTTTTTTTTTGTCATTTTGACTTTATTTATGAAACTGATAACTGCTAAATCAGTGAGTGAAAGGCGCTGCCTAGAAATGTACAGTGTTTAAACATAAGCGGCAAGAAAATGACACCGAACATACAGGCATTATATAACGGGTAAATTTGACCCACTGGCG
>NW_015507557.1:4201-5279 GCF_001515645.1 Sinocyclocheilus grahami | reverse complement strand
TGTCTGGAATTATTCATGTCATGTCAGAGTCTACAGAGCCTGCTCGAGTCGTGTCTGCCAAGCCACAGTCTGCTCACGTCACGTCTGCTACACCAAAGCCTGCTAATATCTCGTCTGCCAAGCCAGAGGCTGATAACATTATGAATGCTACCCCAGGGCTTGCTCATGTCACGCCTGCCAAGCCAGTGCCTGTTCATGTCATGTGACCCTCCTTGTCTGATATAAGTAGCCATGTTCCCATAGTTCTTCGTCGTGTATTGAAGTTGTAACCTGCTGTCGCTGAGTCTAGTCTGTTTGTGCCTCGTCAAATCTGTTCATGCCTAGTCTGTGTATCGTGTTTGGATTATTTTTGGATTTCACCTTGTTTGAATAAACCTGCACTTGGGTTCTCACTACGCTCGCCTTCAGTGGATGAATCGTTACAGCGTAAAAGAGCATGTTTAGTTATTGTGTTGGGGCCTCATTCCTGACATTTGCTTAGGGCCCCCCAAATCACTAAGTCCACCCTTGAGTACAGTCATAAATTCATGGAAATAAATCAGTTTGGCATATCTGTCTCTGCTGATGAAAGCGATATCTTTAAACAACTACATTCTCTGACACAACAACAGTAATATTTGTAAAATTATAATGTGTTTTGCTCATCTGCTGTGACATTCATGCCTGTTTCACACATACTCCGTCTGCTGTGTGTATGCAGTCCATGTGCGTTATGTCTGTGGTGCAGAAGCAGCACGGATTCATTGTGCTTTCACACAGGACACGTCTGCAGTCCGCTACTGATCCGCAGCTGCTTACCACAAACACAACATTTATCCATTATATTGATTTCAAATCCAAACATTGTTACTGAAAATGATTTTTCAGCATTGTAAGTCTCTTTTTACTCCATACAGTAATACAATCTTTCATAGATGTAGCCCATTTAAACATAATAAATATAAACAAATTATTATTGAATGCGGTATTACTTATAGATTTATATATTAAGTTGCTCAAGCAAGTATAACATAGCCCAATGGTTCTCAAACTATGAACAAAATTCTGAGTTTTGGCATTAATTTAATTCTACCCCAAA
>NW_015507557.1:2144-2977 GCF_001515645.1 Sinocyclocheilus grahami | reverse complement strand
TCATTAAGACAGCGACTTGCCGCCACCTATTGGCGGTTTTATTTTATTTTTTTATTTTAAATCTACAAGTATCACTTTGATTTGCCATCATTTATTGCTTTATTTATTATATTAATAATACACTTAATGGAATGTTGAGAATATGACAATTACATTGTATTACATAATGACATTAATAAGGATAGAAAATATTTTCCATTATAAAGGTAAAAATGCACCTGTAAATCAATTTAAGGGGGCAAATAATGTCCTTTTAATAGGAAAGGTGTGACTGCGGTCTAAGTGGAAGAGAGGGGTATTCAGAAGAAGTTAAATGCCCCGGGGGTACGCTGCTGTAAAAAGTTTGAGAACCACTGTCATAGCCTATAGTCTACTTTCCTTACGTTTAACTCTAGAACCACCAGGGGTCGCTGTATACCTAAAAGCGCCAGCGGGTAAATTTTACCTACGCACATGACAACTGTATTTATATGGCTAAAGAACATATTATTTCACTGTATTATGCCACTGTCTTCACGAAGAAGTGACTAGAGTCATGAAATTATTGTCTAGTCATCAACTATATTTTTATCCTGTTTTATGTTCAAGACTTTTTAATGCAGGCTACACTAATTCATAACGGTCAGTAGCCCAAGCTAAAAATAAAGTCTGCACTGACAACAAAAATTAGAAGGTAGTAGTAGCCTAAATATTTGGGTGGTGTAATATTATAATACAATGTCATTAATCAATATATTAAGATAACCCATGTTATTTAAATTACTAAAATAGCCTAGACAATAATGAGCATAATTCACACTGCATAGGACGATGCGATGACAAATTCAAGCGCA
>NW_015507557.1:0-580 GCF_001515645.1 Sinocyclocheilus grahami | reverse complement strand
TGTAGAAGTTTCCTCCTGATTATTTTCATTTTTCATTTGCATTTTTTATCCCATGAATAATTCACTGAACGCACTAAGAATCTCTGTTTTTCTCCTCAAATCTTCACGTCTCTTTCCAGGTTTGTTTTTATCAGATGCTTTAAAATGTATTTGCCTCTTATTAATTTCTGGTCTCTGTTATCAGAGTTTCTAAAGCAGGTAAAGACAATATCTGTTATCTGTCAGAATGATAGGAAATCATGAACATTTCTGATTCAGATGTATTTTTGATAGTACAGACAAATATTACTGTGTTGATTTCGTGGTCTGGTTTGAGACTCAAACTCGCGTCTCACCGCTGTGTTTCTTCAAGCTCTTGTGAAGTTCAGGAAGAGATTTTATTGCTGCAGAATCTCTGCGCTTTAAACCAGTTCAGTCTCTGAGAAACACCTGAAAATAAAGAAAAAAATGAAAGAAAAAGATTAAAACCATAATAATCCCACAGATTTACATAGATGGAGTTTGAATAGTCTCGGCTCATCTGAACATTCCATCAGACAAAATTCTAATCTAAACTCCCAGAATCCCTTGAGACTCAATC
>NW_015507556.1:9866-63189 GCF_001515645.1 Sinocyclocheilus grahami | reverse complement strand
GCTCTTGCTTCAAGATTGTGTGGTACGGGGGGCCTCATCCTCTCTCTATAGAGTGAGGTGCACTCAGACAGTGATAGCCTCGATGTGAGAGGAAAACTAAGGAGATTTAAGCCGGTTTTGTTTGTGGATGAAAAATATTGCACAGAAAATATATATATTCAAGAGATAACAATTTTGGGTCATCGTAAGGAAAAATTATATATTTAAGGATTAAACTGTGGGTCATATTAGTTGGGTTAAATATATAAAAATTTTAATCAACCCAAAATGTATTGGTTATACTACAATCACAATAAAAGGGCAGCTGTTTCTTCAACAAGACCACAAAATGAGGAAATTTCATAAACATCAAAATATTTACAGAGATGAATTAAACCTGTCACTCGTATCTTTTAAGTTGTTGCGCTTGTAACATCGTAGATCACATGATAACGTCAACATGGCGGATGATGCCTGGATCTCATTCATACTTAACGAGATTTGGCTGTAGAGTACCTACTCTTTTAGCACTCGTTAAGGAAGTACTTATTGAAATGAAGTACCTACTCATTGAGGAGGCGGTTTCGGACGCAGCCAGGGTCTCACCAGCTGACTCACCGACTGATTCTAATGGCGGAATTGAAATGGTCCAGTCGTGGCAGCATTGAGATTCTTCCTGTTGGCAATGGTTGGCATTTGCCACATGTGCACCACCACGTCTTGTTAGATCTTCGTCTGCCCAAACCTTGAGAGGTTTGTGTCGCCGCAGCAGTCTCCTCCATCTGCCTAATTTCTTTCTCGGTGTATTCCGGTTCAAAAAGGTAGGGCGGGGCGAAAAACTCCATCTCATCTTCTCCAAGTTCAAAATCGCCCAACATCGTTGTTTTACCTTTTAACTCCCTTTTTTTGTAAACGGTGTTCGACTTAGTATTTGCACGTTCAACTTGTAAACACTGACTCGGTACTTTCGCCTACGTCAAGCGTGACCTTTTCAATGTAATTACGTGAAGTCATGAACGCGCATCGCAGAACAGAGCAAGGCCAGCATTTGTGTTTATAAAGCATATACATATATACTTTTTTTTTTTAAATGACTGATCGTTTCGCTAGATAAGACCCTTATTCATCGTCTGGTATCATTTAAAGCCCTTTGAAGCTGCACTGAAACTGTAATTTTGACCTTCAACCATTTGGAGTCCATTGAAGTCAACTATAGTGAAAAATCCTGGAATGTTTTCATCAAAAACCTTAATTTCTTTTCGACTGAAGAAAGAAATACATAAACACCTTGGATGACATGGGGGTGAGTCAATTATCAGGAAATTTTAATTTGAAAGTGAACTAATCCTTTAAATCTGTTCATCATATAAAGTGCTCATGTGTCTTCAGAAGACTTGGATTAAATGGCTTGATTCATATGGATTACATTTACAATGTCTTTAAAATAATTTTGGGTAATGAATGTTTTGGATTCGTTACCTTTCATAAATCACCTGGGTTTCATTATAAACACCATTTCCAAGTCGAATGTTTTATGGGATTGGAATGGAATGCGGGTGAACAAATGGTGTCAATTTTTGGGCAAGCTATCCCTTTAAATGCATATTATTTAAATCCACTAAAATTTCTTGACTTTACAAAGTGATTCAGCCTGAATTTACAAAAAAAATAATTTTGACCCATGATGCTGATCATCAATTTTCTTTGTCAACTCGTGGTTTGATCCTGAGTTTGTGGAGCGCATGCACATGAATGTGTGACATCACTGGCGAACAGCCAATCACGAGCCTCACAACACAGAGCAAGTCTGATTCACTTCTCACGAGAGAGCTAACGAGATCAGAAAATCTTTTGCTAAAGGTTAAAAGATTGAAGAATTTAAACAAATTTACACTGAAGAAAGTGTTTGTCCATGAAAGAGGACAAATAAAAGAAATGCTCTTGCTCTATCATTGCAGTCACAAGTGAAACTTCTGAAGTTATTTTATATAGTTGACAATATATAGTGATAGAGACTCGAACGTGTAAAGTCACATGTCATTTTTAAAGCATTATCATCTGTATACTGTATATTAATTTAAAATCAATGCTTTATAATAATTGTTAAACTAAAATTGCTTGTGTGATGGATTAATAATAATATAAACCATATAATTATTAAAATATTATTATAAGTAATTATCATTAAAGCCAGACATTTTTTGTTTTCTGATTTGGACCTTTAATTTGGAGAAAGAGAAACTGGAGGATTGACTTTTTTGTGTCAGACATGTGTCACTTTGCTCACATCTGATTGGTCCAACTTCAGTTTGAGATCTCTAACTCAGAACATAAGCGGCCCGGAGCAGGTTAGCTGTGCAGTGTAAGTTACTATGGCAATGAACGCTGTTAAAAGCCAAGCCACTTTCATGGTCTCTAAAACCCAGGATTGGTGCAAACTAAACTGAATCTTGCCTGGCTAGCCAGCTAATCCGGCTTCATGGTACAGGCCCCTGGTGTTCATATGGTGTTTACATTTTTCATAAGTTTGAGATCCAGTAGCTCTTCTGTGTGATTGGACTAGCCTTTGCTCCTCATGTGTAGCAGCGAGCCTTGGATGCCACAACCCTGATGCCAGTTCAGCGGTTGTCCTTCACTGCACCACTTTGGAAGGTACTAACCACTGCATACAAGACTAGCTGTCTGGAGATGCTCTGGGGCAGGGGTTCAGTCCTAGAGAGCCACTGTCCTGCAGAGTTTAGCTCCAACCCTGAAAAATCAACACACTAGCCTTAGTAATCCTGAAGACATTGATTAGCTTGTTCAGGTGTGTTTGATCAGGGTTGGTTGGGGTTAGCCACATTTAGTCCCATATTTGAAATATGTCCCATAGTTTACATTTTGTTTGCATTCTCTCCGTAAACGTTAATTAAATAATGCAGTGCAGTGTTCATAATTGCATTGTTTATGTCCTCTCATTTAGAATTGTTCATTAATTGCAGCATTTCACAGCAAGACAGAATTTTTTTATTCGGATTTATCAATATATGGAATGAAGTGATGCCTCAATACAAATTAGAGTTGCTTTCTGTTTAAAACTATAGCAAAGGAGATGGTGAAGCCTGGCCACAAGTGTTCATATGTACATGACAAAAGAAAATAAAAATATAATGACGAAGGATGCAAATAAAACATGAACATCAACCAAATCACTGACCATCTGATATGGGCCACTTTTAAAAGTCGCTTCAACAGCCTGGCCAAAAAACTTTCTACATTTGATCAGAAAAATCAAATTTGGGCCACATTCAGCTGCGGTGTGTACTAAGCCTTAATTTCACACAAACTCGTATTTTCTTGTGCCATTTCAGATTGCTAGGCCATTTGAAACTCTTTCCACACACTGAACACAAATACGGTTTCACATAAGCACGAGTTTTCATAGCTTCTCTCCGGTGTGAAGCCTCATGAGATTCTTAAAGGTTTTAATGAACCGACAAATCCACACAGGTCGCATTTCAGAGGCTAATCATTTTATGGCACTCGTTACATATAAAACTTCTCTTTCGAGTGAATCCTCATGTGTCTCTCAAGGGTACCTTTACCTGCAAAACTCTTTCCACACTGATCGCAGGAGAACGGCTTCTCTCCGGTGTGAACGTTTATGTGATACATGAGGCTGACTTTGCATGCGAAGACCTTCCCGCACAGTTTGCAGGTGAAAGGGCTCTTTCCAGTGTGACTTACCATGTGGGAGTCAAGAGCTGTTTTATATGTGAAACTCTTTCCACACTGAGTGCACGAGTAAGGCTTCTCTCCAGTGTGAATTCTCATGTGGGAGTCAAGAGCTGTTTTATATGTGAAACTCTTTCCGCACTGAATGCACGAGTAAGGCTTCTCTCCAGTGTGAAGTCTCATGTGGATTTTAAGACTTCGTTTTTCAGTGAAACTTCTTCCGCACTGTTGGCATACTAAACAGTTCTCTCCCGAGTGAATCTTCAAGTGATTATTAAGGCTTGTTTTACAAATGAAACTCTTTCCACACTGATCGCAGGAGAACGGCTTCTCTCCGGTGTGAAGGTTCATGTGATACATGAGGCCAACCTTGTTTGTGAAGACCTTCCCGCACAGTTTGCAGGTGAAACGGCTCTTTCCAGTGTGACTTATCATGTGGGACTCAAGAGCTTTTTTATATGTGAAACTCTTTCCGCACTGAGTGCAAGGGTAAGGCTTCTCTCCAGTGTGAAGTCTCATGTGGATTTTAAGATGTGCTTTGTCAGCGAAACGTCTTCCGCACTGTTGACATACAAAGCAGTTCTCTTCCGAGTGAATCTTCAAGTGGTTATTAAGGCTTGTTTTACGAAGAAATCTCTTTCCACACTGATCGCATTTAAACGGCTTCTCTCCAGTGTGTTTGTTCATGTGATACTTCAGGTTTAGATATGTTAAGAAACTCTTTTCACAGTGTTGGCATGCAAAAGGCTTCGGTCCAGTGTGAACCATCATGTGATTTTCAAGGGTTTGTTTTCGAATGAAACTCTTTCCACACTCTTGGCAGGTAAAATCTCTCTCTCCAGTGTGAATTCTCATGTGTACTTTCAGGCTTGCAGTTTGAGCATAACTCTTTCCACACTGTTGGCAGGTGTAAGGATCCTCTTCATTGTGGATTCTCATGTGTTCTCGAAGGCTCTCATGTTCACTGAAACTCTTTCCACACTGTTGGCAGGTGAAACCCTTCTCTTCATTGTGGATTTCCATATGGGCTCTAAGGCTTTCATGTTCACTGAAACCCTGTCCACAATGTTGGCAGGTGTAAGGATTCTCTCCATTGTGGATTCCCATGTGGAGTCTAAGGCTTTCAGGGTGAATGAAATTCATCCCACACTCAAAACAGGTAAAATAACCCCCAGTTAGTGTCTTCTTAGCTGTTTCTCGTGAGGAAGTCTTTTCAGTCTGTGAGCACCTAAAAGTGTTCCCTCCAGCTTTGAAATGATACTTATTTTGGACTTTCTCTTCTATTTGATTCAGTACTTCGTGTTCCTCTTTCAGCAGCATCATGTCTAAGGCAAAAAGACAAATAAAGATTTAGCCCACTTTAATGACAAAGCCACAGACATCAAAACATTTTTTACATTTAAAGGGGTTATATTACGCTCTTTTACAAAGTCTTGATTTTGTTTTGGGGGTGTACTAGAACAGGCTCTCATACTAGGTTGCTCGAATTTTATTATTTTTTTTTTACATATTTTACATTAATACAACACCTTTCTCCCCAGTCTGGCATGAACGGCTCGAATAGTTCCTGTATCAAATGAAGGCCCACCTTCTGAATTACGAAATGTGCTGTGACGGCGCCTGGTCGGGAAATGTCATGCCCTTTACCATAGCTGCCTGCGAGCTTCAGTGTAAATATTGCGTCAAAATCAAATCAATTTGAGCGCGATTTAAACCCAGATGATTATAACCACTCTAAGTTCATCTGCCTTGGGAAAGCTAGCGTGTCTCAGACATAGTGATGACACTCGTTGCCTTCTCTAGTGTAGCTCAACCAGGTCTCGACCCATTCGTCAATATTTGTGATATCACAAATCCCGGAAAATATGCGTTGTAGTTTTTCAAAAGTGATTACTGTTAAACAAAATATCTCCTTTAGAATTGGACTTTGAACTTTGCAGATCTTTTTTATGCTCAAACAGCAACATCACAGACTAACTAAAGTTGAAAAAGTGAAAAAGCATAATAGGACCCCTTTAAAGAATCAACATAGTTAATCTAAACCAAAAATATGTACAATAGACCCCATAGTTAGTAGATTGAAGATTCAAAGTGTTTATTGTCATGTGCACAGTAAAGAAAAACAAGTTTCCCTGTACAATGAAATTCTTTCTTTGCTGTCCACAGTGAATGCCAAGACAAGTGCAAAAACTATGTAAAGAATAAAAAAGAAAAAAAAGAAACACATATATTTGAGTGATTCTATAATTGCAGGTACATTTGGTCTTTTTTTTTTTTTTTGCTTTTTTTTCCAAATGATTATATTTTTTAATATTTTAATACGGTGTTATGAATTACAAGATGTTACAGTCCATAACAATATAATATTTTTTGCAAAAAGTGTCTTAAATAGCTGAAAATCATGATTTCTTGTCCGAATTAGTCAGTGTATTTTTTCCATCATGTATCATTGTGTAATCAAAATATTTTATTGTACTTTTCTTTTTGTAATATTTCATTCATTTTATTTATAAAAGCCCTAAAGAGTCATTTACCTAATTCTACAGCATTATAAAAATGTGTGTCCGTAACTCTTGCGTCAACTCTGTTACCGTACCATACTTTGCCTTTAAATGAGTGGAATTATCTCCCGCGACTGTGTAAGATACAGGAAATAATGTCACTTTCCCTCACTGTTAAGATCTGAAGCACTGAAAAGTCCATGTGCTCTCTCTGAGAAAATATTTTAATCTAAAAGTTCTTACACCAAGAGTTATTTTATAAAGTGTCAAATGTTACCACAGTATCAAAAGGAAAACAGATTTTTTTCATTGATCACACTTTATTATTTAAAATTATTTTAATCATGATTTCATTAGTGTCATGTGCTCTTAGCATTTATGCTATCAAGTGGAGTTTTTGGCAAAAAATAAAGAAAATTGTCAACTCTGTTACTGTCAAACTCTGTTACCAAGGCAGAGTAACAATGCTGACAATGCGGTAACATAATTGACAATCCATCTGACAATTTAAAGGGTCAACTCTGTTTATGAACAAAAAAAAACAATACATTTGTTGTTTAAAATCCTAATCAACATTATTGATTAATTTTTGCACCCTTATAATATTTCAACAACATTTCTTTTTTTAACTGGATATTGTATATAATACATTTTCAGATGAAAAATATTTGCTCCAAGTGGACGGTTCTGTGAAGACATAGGTATTTTTTTAAGGTATGCATAGGTGAAATATTATCTCAGTTTCAAGTGATGGAATATAAGGACTGTTTGTCTGATGAAACGAGAAGGATTTCCTGTTATGATTTATTGCTATTCCTACACATTGTCTAATTTGTCCGTAACAGAGTTGACAAACAACACCATAAAGACATCTGTTTTTTCATTATAAGTAAAAAAAAAAAAAAAAAAAAAAAAAGAAAGAAGTAGTAACTTGTGTTTGGCAAGCACTGAATTATTAAAATTAAATATGTTATCAATAAGATACCGGAAAAAAAATCTATTAGTGAAAAGTTTTATTTCTTAAATTTCTGCAATGCCAAATGTATCTCCAATTACAGAATCACCCATATATATATATATATATATATATATATATACACACACACACAAACATAATAAAAAATAAAACTATGCCGCAGGATTAGAAATATAGACTATGTATGTATGTGCAAGTGTGCAATGTATTTTTTATGTTGCAATATTGACGTATGTGCAAAACAATAGCACGGCAGTGTGCAAACTGAATGCAACTGTAGGTAATAATAGCAGCAGCAGTAACATTAACAATGTGCAAATTGAGATGCAGCTACTTGATAAGTCAATATTGCAACATAAGCAGTAATGTTACTGCTGCTATTATTATGTGCAAAACAATAGCACGTGCAAATTGAATGTAACTGTATGATAATAATAGCAGCAGCAGTAACAATAGCAATGTGCAACAAGAGATGCAACTACTTGATGATAATAGCAGCAGTAACATTAACAAATGTGCAAAATGAGAAGAAGCAATTCAGTCCAAATAATCTATGATAGATGAGACTAGTCTATGTCCTCTGGCTACCTAATGGCTGAGGAAAGGAGTCCCTTAAGCTACTAAGAAAGTTAATAAACTCTTAATTCAATATTGTCGACAGCAAGTACATCATGAATTAATCTTCCAAACTGCATTTTTGTCTTATTCCGAATCACTACGGTACACTTATAATAAGTACTTATATTTGGACTACTGTAGGCTGGTCGGGTCGTCACCGCTGCGGAGTAACGCATACTTGCGTGAATCGCCATAGACATAAACTTAGAGAAGTAGCTCCGGTTGGAATGTTCTTCCGCGGGATGTGTTCTGTTTATTAACCGCTAGAGCGCCAAAAGTTACACAGTGCTGCTTTAAATCATCTAAACCAGCAACATGTATGTTAGACCCTATTCCATCTAAGCTCCTAAAAGAGGTGCTTCCAGAAGTCATAGATCCTCTTCTGGCTATTATTCATTCGTAATTGTCATTAGGATATGTCCCAAAAACCTTCAAACTGGCTGTTATTAAGCCTCTCGTCAAAAAACCACAACTTGACTCCAAAGAACTAGTTAATAAAGAGGTGCTTCCAGAAGTCATAGATCCTCTTCTGGCTATTATTCATTCGTAATTGTCATTAGGATATGTCCCAAAAACCTTCAAACTGGCTGTTATTAAGCCTCTCGTCAAAAAACCACAACTTGACTCCAAAGAACTAGTTAATAACAGACCGATCTCGAATCTCCCTTTTCTGTCCAAGATACTAGAAAAAGTAGTATCCTCACAATTGTATTCCTTCTTAGAGAAAAATGGTATCTGAGGATTTCCAGTGAGGATTTAGACCGTATCATAGTACTGAGACTGCTCTCTTTAGAGTTACAAATGACCTGCTCTTATCATCTGATCGTGGTTGTATCTCTCTATTAGTGCTACTGGAGCTTAGCGCTGCGTTCAACACTTTTGACCACAACATTCTTTTGCATAGACTAGAAAACTTTGTTGGCATTAATGGAAGTGCATTAGCATGGTTCAAATCGTACTTATCTGACCGCCATCAATTCGTAGCAGTGAATGAAGAGGTATCATATTGATCACAAGTGCAGTATGGAGTACCTCAAGGCTCAGTACACTGTGTTTACTGTGACTCAAAACACTGTGTTAGCTTTCACTGTTATGCTGATGATACTCGGCTATATATTTCTTCACGGCCCAGAGAAACATACCAATTTGCAAAACTAACGGAATGCATAGTTGATATAAAAAAACTGGATGACTAGTAATTTCTTACTGCTAAATTCTGAAAAAATTATCGGACCAAAAACAAGGTCCTTGTCTCCCGTGTCTCTCAAGTTTAACGGTATGTGAATTGTGTACCACACAGTGCCATGTTAAATGCAGCAAATTTTCATGGTTCACACCAGCGACACGATTGCAGCTGCCCTAAAGGAAATGCTAGACAAGTGGCAAATTCCATTGAGAAAAATGACAGTATTCTGAGGAACAATACCAGCCACATAAGAAAAGCAAAATCCAGCTCGTAGTTAACGAGGGACTTCTTTCACAACGCAGTGTGAGTGATGCTGTTGCAAGTGGGATACACAATGTTGGACACTTCAAATATTCTCCACTTGCATATTCTTAGATGCAAGATATCCAGTTCGAGATAAATGCCTCCAGCGAGACGTCAAAACGAGGTGGAATCGCACCTACTTCATGACAGAAAGTCTGTTGGAACAGAAGCAAGCCCTGTCTGCCTGTGCCGCTGACCATGACCTGCCCACAACACTCACGACAAACGAGCGGGTCTTGCTTGAGAAAACAGTGACCGGTCTTGAACCGTTCAAGAAGAACAGCAGCAGCTTAATGAAAGATTTAACAAAAAGCGGGAGGAGCATGAGGGAGATTGTGGTGCAGCAAGCAGCTCCAGCACTGCTGTACAAACACATGGATTTTTCCACAGAGGAAACGATTCCTGCCACACATGACCCATACAAATGCTGGGGAGTCAACCACCAGCGGTTTCCTGGCCTTGCTGCCGCTGCCCTGGAATACCTCTGCATGCCCTGCGCTAGCGTAGAAAGTGAAAGGCTGTTCCGCACCATCTCCTGCATGAGAAGTGAAACAGACTGACAGCCGAGAGACAGAAATGCTTGCTTTCCTAAGCAAGAACCTGCCAGTGATGCTTAAACCTGAGCTTGAGAAATCTGCTTGAGCAAGTCACCAAAAGTGATGTTTATGTATTAATTTGCAGTGGTGA
The DNA here is from genome assembly GCF_001515645.1 of Sinocyclocheilus grahami. Classification (NCBI taxonomy): domain Eukaryota; kingdom Metazoa; phylum Chordata; class Actinopteri; order Cypriniformes; family Cyprinidae; genus Sinocyclocheilus; species Sinocyclocheilus grahami. The sequence goes on along the minus strand of NW_015507556.1, from coordinate 53,225 downwards.
TTGGCTGACGTGGCTGGAGAGTACGCGTCTACGTCATCGCTTAGCTCAGTATTGTTCATGAGAATAAACTCTTATGATCCAATCACTGTATTATGCATAAGGTTGTATTACAGGCTTCCGTGCCACCAGTTCATCTCTGTAAACATGACCGTAACAATATTTAATATGAAAACACGTGGAGCGCGCATGAGAGAGCGGTTTATGTGCAGAACGCCACAATGAGTTTAACAACATTCGCTGCGTGGATCATAGTTCATATCCGGACTGGAGCAAGCGTGTTTAAAGTTTGTGAACATATTTCATATTTTCTCTCCTCCAAACATGAACCAGTTTCATTTCAAATGAAATATGCACAAATAAAGGCGTTAATACAGCGGTACGTCTGATCATGAATGCGATGACACCACAGATTATTGTGATACACAGTTTCTGTAAATATTAAGCCGCAAAATACCATTTTAGTAAGAATCCTGCATTTCTGCATGATTGAATGGCACAGATGCGCGGTTTTGTTTACTACACACATACTAGGTATGTGCATCTTATGACTGAGGCCGATACGATACGCATCTCGATGCATAGCCAACGATATGATACATTAAAGATACATATGAAGCAGCTACCGATGCGATACGATTCAGCCCTGTTACAATGCAGTGCGATCCGATTTCGATTCGATTTGATTCAACACAATGCGATTCGATACAATGTGATGCAATGGAGAAAATATGATCACTTTTAATGCCTCGAGGACTGTTACATAAAACAAGTTAACCAAATAAGCCAGGCTTATTTCAGTTATCTGACTCATTGTCAAATGATTTGGTTCCATAAGGCAAATTTAACATAGGCCTAGATCAAGCTTAGTCACTGTGGCAACTTATGCTGGAAAACTAACCTGGTCTAAAGCAGGCTAAGCTAAGCTCCTCTACTGACCAACAGGAACACAATGATATTACCACTCTCTCACATACTATTATTTGACTTTTTTTTTATTTTTACAGTTTCTAGCCATGCAGCCTTTCTCTCTGGTTTTATGACAGCTGTACCTTTTATAGTTTGCAGAACAGATAGCAGAACATTACAATCTAAAATTGCTCTTTAAAGCATTAAAATAACAATTAAAAAGGTAAAATCACTGAATTAAAAATGAAAATAAATAATAAAGAAAATGACTATTTTAACTGCTATAAGAAACACATATTAACTCATTTGAGTTTAGTAATTAGTAGCCTACTAGCTTACATGATTTACCTATTGCAATAGTCCACTTACAGTTACTGCTATCATAAAAATACACTTTATATGTAGGTTTAAAACTCTACTCTCATTTAATGTCCAAAAACAATTTTTTTTAGCAAAATGTATATTTTACTCAGAATTATTGCACTCCTAATCGATTGCGCTCAGCCTGTTTAGCGTGCATGCGTGCAGCTGCACTCGTTGCTCTCGCGTGCCTCATTCACTCCTGACAGCACAATGGATATGTTTGCATGACTTTCTAACATTTACAGATGAAGAATATACCTGTGACATGTCAGTTATGCACGGAGGAAAACACAACGTCTCAAATGCATCAAACAGCACAGATATATTCGCTGTGGATTGATTTGTTAGGTTATTTCAAGTCAGGTTTTGGACTTTAATAGCAGTTTTTCCTCAGGTCTCTGTAGTGTTGTATTCACGCGCAGCGGTGATCAGAGAGCGCGCTTGAGAACAGTTTCGAGAGGAGAAATCAATCTACATATACAATATTGGTCACAGATTATTGGTCACTTTCTAAATAATAAAAATATAGCGCATCCACTAGTAATTATATATTAATGAATCGGTTTTTACCAATGCAAATATGTTAGAAACGATGCATCGCGATATAAGTTACAACTTGTAGCCGATGCACACTTTTTAAACCGATGCATCGCTTCGTTAACCTTTTATGCCGATGCACTGAGCGAATGGGGGAATCTTTCCATCCCTAACACATACTGAAGCACGTGTGAGTTCAGTTTCTGTCATTTCACTAAATGGAGGACAAATACATGAACAACACCTCCAGAACTGCTCTGAGAGTCACTTCATCAGCATTTTACCCTTTCATTTGAGTAAAATTAGCGTAATCTCATACACACACAGAACTGTAAAGGTATTCACGGCAACCCGTCAAATTAACAGTCCGGTTTAACTTGAAGACATTGTGCCAGAAATATATTACTATTGTTCAGTAGAATGTACACAGCCTACTACTACTACTACTAAAATAAAAAAAATAAATACACTTTTTAGGGTATAATCACACAACATTACTTCCATGTTTTCATTTTAAGAGTAAATCCCCTTTGTTTGCCAAAAAATTAATTAGCTTAATTTTAAAAAATGCTACAAAAGTGTGCGTGGTTCGCTGCGGAGTAGAGCGGGAAGAGGGGAGATGGACACCGCTTCGGTTTCATTTCGCTCTTATCCAGTTAAAAACACAAATAAATGCACAGCCACTTGCATCCGCACTATGCATTGAAAATATATGAACGCGCTGTTGCACCACTAATAACTTTTAAGGCTTAATTTGTGACGTTTAAATAAGCCTTTTGATGGGTTGCATCAAGCAGCTGTAAAAACCGTGTAAACTGTGTTTACAATTCAAACTAGGGATGCACCGATAACACTTTTTCCAGTACTCGCCCGATACGATACTTTTATTTTTGGTACTTGCCGATACCGAGTACCGATACCAATATTTTTATTGCATTTGTAAATTTTTTAAATATTGGGTACAGAAACCAAAAGAGTATGTATAATGTTAGTTGGTTAACTTTATTTATCAAATAGATACAGTCAAACCTAAATGTATTTAGACACCTTCAACATTTCTCACATTATCACAGTTTATTCACTATAGTTTAGAAAATGGTAATAAAATATGACAAGAACTCAGAGTTAAACTGTGTCAGAACAAATTCAGCTTGATAATGTCAGATAACTTTGATAGAAAGGTATGTAATAGATTACAATCAACCAAAATAATTAGACAGCTGTTAGTATGACAGTATTTACACAACTATCAGCTCTTAGCCTCAATGACAGCCTGTGGTCTCCTGCGTATGCTGTCACACAGCTTCATGCAAACCTCAACTTCAGTGTCTTCCCAGACTCCGTCTGAATAATTTTTGGTCCCAAATTTGTATCAGTTTTACTGGTAGTCCACCGTATGGAGAAATTTTGGGTATAATTTGTCACAGTTTACTTTATTTTGCTATCCTCACTTACATAAATGAACTATAGTGTCCTGCACCCACTAGTAAAACAATATCAAAAATTATATCTGGTCTCTGAATCATGTTTGGTTTCACTGTATATCCTTCGGTTATTTTCACACTTAATTATGCCCATTAAAATGTATTTTACACGTTTTTGTTACTTACACTGTTCATTTTTTGCTCTATGTACTCTGTGGTACTATGATACCAGTATCGGTATCGGTGCATCCCTAATTCAAACACTCTCCTCCGATCCACGAGTGCTTCTCTCAGTTCATGTACACAACCTCACAGTCTGAAGCATCTGTCACAGCAAATCAACGAATAATCAAGCGAAGCGTCTTCTCATTGGATATGAACACGCCGTCTCATGAATAATTTAATAGACAGCGATGCGGCATCGATGTAATATAGTCCCTTGCCGTGTCTCAAACTGACAACATGATGTAGATTTTAAACCTGGATGAGAAAAGCACAAGAAACTCAAAATTAACCCGTTTTCTCTAGCAACTAAAATGAACAGATGCTAACATTGGGCCTCATTCATGAAACATTCGTAATTTACACGTAAAACAGACCTTCCCGAAAACTCTCCTCTGGATTCACAAATACTTCATAAAGGTCAGATTTAATAGTTAAATGAGTGTATGTTAATGAGTTCCAATCATTCGTAAATAGGGCGCGCATGTACGCTCATTCACAGCTACGCAACTTACGTATCTGGGAATGGTGTGGAATCCTTGGACTCAATTCTCAGGTTTGGTGAGTTATATAGCATAAATGCATAAGAGACTAATAGGCTATATGCCTAACAATAAATGAATAAATGACCGTGTGTCCACCAGAGCGCTTTTAGCCAGCGGGCATTAGCCTGGTGCTCTTCTGAAACGACCAGCCGCAGGTGCTTGAGAGAGCTTTGGAGGCACTGTGTTGTTTGCTATGAAGTGAACTATCCACGGCAGTAACGAGTATCTCATTTTGAAGAATACTACTGAATATAAAAATGCAGTAACCAGCAATATTAACTTGTCTATTGTTGTGTTGTACAAGTATGATCATGGTTGGTCAATGTAATATTAGTCCCGCCCCTCCTCTCCTCTGATTGGACGGCTGTGTAAAAAGTGACAGTGACGAGCTCTGCGTTTTACCTAGGGCTGTCGCGGTTAGGAAATGTCCCTTGCGGTTATTATGGGTGGCTCAATAGCGCGATACGCGGTGTTACCGCGCTTTTTTTATTATTATTTTTTTTTACAAACCTTATTTATCCTGATTTTACTGCATACAAAGCTGCATTTATACCTGTTACTTTCACGGTTGTATTTGACAGATTTCGCAAAGGCTTCAGCTACTCCTAACTGTCGGCTGGTACCGGCCTCAGCTGTTCTTTTTGATGTTGCTCTGCGACCTGATGCTTGAGGAGGCAGCTGCGCGTCCATGGCTGGATGACAGTTAGCGAGAGGACACCTCAAATTAGATGCATTGCTGCGTGTCACAGGGACCTTTTTGCAGCAAATTTTGCATATCGGTTCATCTAAATTTGCTGGCTCTCCCTTTTCATTGGGTTGAAAGCCGAAATGTTCCCAAACTGGCGACGTGACATTAGGTTTTTGGACGAGAGCGCCTGCCATCGTTTCAGTATTCAAAATCAACGAAACCCCAGATACAAACAGTTCGTGGGAAAATGACAAACCTCTTGTATCATTATTAATTTATTTAACAATCAATGCACAGTGATGAATTGTAAAACAGAAAGAAGGCCACAGCCTTATGAAAAAAAAAAACGTGAACACTGCGGTTGCCGCGGTTGCTTTCCTTCCTCTGCGGTTTGCTCGTCAATAGCGCGGTATTACAATATTGCGGTTATCGCGACAGCCCTAGTTTAACCAAAGTTAAAGAGTAAAAAATGAAAGAAAAAAAAAAAGACAGGGCAAATGAACTCGTTAAATATCATTATAACACACAGTTCATAAAAATGCAGAGTCATGTTTGTCTAGAAGAATGTTTTACGCACCATTTACACACGGTAGCGAGCAGGTGTACATTTATTTCGTACCAACTAACATTTTCATGAATCCGAACATTTACGTCAGAACGACTTTCCGAATGATTCACACAAAATCGTTCTGCTGGTGTTTCATGAATGAGGCCCATTGTCTTTTATGATGTGCAACACAAACGCAGAGGTGGCTAACACCTCAGATAGAGTAGTTTGGTGCGATTCGTACTTGCACACAGAGCTGACTCCTGTTTACTCTGAATGCCTACCAGTTTCTGCTCTCATGAACACTCCCTCTCCTGGGTCTTTACATGGATTTATTCACTTTCTAATGCCATGCCAGCATCAAGGCTATTCTCATGGCGATCTCTGAATACATTACACAAGGTGCACAATTCACAAAAGCTATAAAAGACATTTCAGATGTACACTAGACAGAAATCTGAAATACGTTCATTTGTAAATAAATCACCTCAGTCTTTAAAAATGACTGATATCGAGTCCTCTTATGAAAATATTACAATGCTTTGTAATAATTTAAATCCGACTGATTTTCTAACGGTTTGTCATGAATACACATCTCAGGAATACGTTATGTTTTTTTTTAAAATCAGTATTTAATGAAACGGGGCGTTATTTTCATACGTGTCTTCTGTAGAGGACGCCAGCACAAACAGCATGTTAATCATTTAGAGTTGACAGGAATATTGATCTATATTTTTGCTCTCTATCGACTATGAAATATCATATATTCTTATGAAAATGTTGCCAAGTTATTACTCCCATTATTACACCTCTTCCCCCAACAACACATTAAAAGGCTAATTAGATGCAATGTATCGATACTTTGTATAGAATGGGAAAAACACTGTTTATTTTACACACTTACTGCATAGAGTGAAATAGTTTATTTAAATGAAATGAAGCTACAAAACCTTAAGGAGAAATCCGCAGAAGAACAGGCCGGGTGCAAACACATCTGAGCACTGAGCATGCTCTGAAGACCAAAGCCTTTCAGAGCAGCCCGCAGCAGACGCTCATAACTGCTGTGTGTGTGTGTGTGTGTGTGTGTGTGTGTGTGTGTGAGAGCGTGTGTGTGTGTGTGTGTGAGAGCGTGTGTGTGTGTGTGTGTGAGAGCGTGTGTGTGTGTGTGTGTGAGAGCGTGTGTGTGTGTGTGTGTGAGAGCGTGTGTGTGTGTGTGTGTGAGAGCGTGTGTGTGTGTGTGTGTGAGAGCGTGTGTGTGTGTGTGTGTGAGAGCGTGTGTGTGTGTGTGTGTGAGAGCGTGTGTGTGTGTGTGTGTGAGAGCGTGTGTGTGTGTGTGTGTGAGAGCGTGTGTGTGTGTGTGTGTGAGAGCGTGTGTGTGTGTGTGTGTGAGAGCGTGTGTGTGTGTGTGTGTGAGAGCGTGTGTGTGTGTGTGTGTGAGAGCGTGTGTGTGTGTGTGTGTGAGAGCGTGTGTGTGTGTGTGTGTGAGAGCGTGTGTGTGTGTGTGTGTGAGAGCGTGTGTGTGTGTGTGTGTGAGAGCGTGTGTGTGTGTGTGTGTGAGAGCGTGTGTGTGTGTGTGTGTGAGAGCGTGTGTGTGTGTGTGTGTGAGAGCGTGTGTGTGTGTGTGTGTGAGAGCGTGTGTGTGTGTGTGTGTGAGAGCGTGTGTGTGTGTGTGTGTGAGAGCGTGTGTGTGTGTGTGTGTGAGAGCGTGTGTGTGTGTGTGTGTGAGAGCGTGTGTGTGTGTGTGTGTGAGAGCGTGTGTGTGTGTGTGTGTGAGAGCGTGTGTGTGTGTGTGTGTGAGAGCGTGTGTGTGTGTGTGTGTGAGAGCGTGTGTGTGTGTGTGTGTGAGAGCGTGTGTGTGTGTGTGTGTGAGAGCGTGTGTGTGTGTGTGTGTGAGAGCGTGTGTGTGTGTGTGTGTGAGAGCGTGTGTGTGTGTGTGTGTGAGAGCGTGTGTGTGTGTGTGTGTGAGAGCGTGTGTGTGTGTGTGTGTGAGAGCGTGTGTGTGTGTGTGTGTGAGAGCGTGTGTGTGTGTGTGTGTGAGAGCGTGTGTGTGTGTGTGTGTGAGAGCGTGTGTGTGTGTGTGTGTGAGAGCGTGTGTGTGTGTGTGTGTGAGAGCGTGTGTGTGTGTGTGTGTGAGAGCGTGTGTGTGTGTGTGTGTGAGAGCGTGTGTGTGTGTGTGTGTGAGAGCGTGTGTGTGTGTGTGTGTGAGAGCGTGTGTGTGTGTGTGTGTGAGAGCGTGTGTGTGTGTGTGTGTGAGAGCGTGTGTGTGTGTGTGTGTGAGAGCGTGTGTGTGTGTGTGTGTGAGAGCGTGTGTGTGTGTGTGTGTGAGAGCGTGTGTGTGTGTGTGTGTGAGAGCGTGTGTGTGTGTGTGTGTGAGAGCGTGTGTGTGTGTGTGTGTGAGAGCGTGTGTGTGTGTGTGTGTGAGAGCGTGTGTGTGTGTGTGTGTGAGAGCGTGTGTGTGTGTGTGTGTGAGAGCGTGTGTGTGTGTGTGTGTGAGAGCGTGTGTGTGTGTGTGTGTGAGAGCGTGTGTGTGTGTGTGTGTGAGAGCGTGTGTGTGTGTGTGTGTGAGAGCGTGTGTGTGTGTGTGTGTGAGAGCGTGTGTGTGTGTGTGTGTGAGAGCGTGTGTGTGTGTGTGTGTGAGAGCGTGTGTGTGTGTGTGTGTGAGAGCGTGTGTGTGTGTGTGTGTGAGAGCGTGTGTGTGTGTGTGTGTGAGAGCGTGTGTGTGTGTGTGTGTGAGAGCGTGTGTGTGTGTGTGTGTGAGAGCGTGTGTGTGTGTGTGTGTGAGAGCGTGTGTGTGTGTGTGTGTGAGAGCGTGTGTGTGTGTGTGTGTGAGAGCGTGTGTGTGTGTGTGTGTGAGAGCGTGTGTGTGTGTGTGTGTGAGAGCGTGTGTGTGTGTGTGTGTGAGAGCGTGTGTGTGTGTGTGTGTGAGAGCGTGTGTGTGTGTGTGTGTGAGAGCGTGTGTGTGTGTGTGTGTGAGAGCGTGTGTGTGTGTGTGTGTGAGAGCGTGTGTGTGTGTGTGTGTGAGAGCGTGTGTGTGTGTGTGTGTGAGAGCGTGTGTGTGTGTGTGTGTGAGAGCGTGTGTGTGTGTGTGTGTGAGAGCGTGTGTGTGTGTGTGTGTGAGAGCGTGTGTGTGTGTGTGTGTGAGAGCGTGTGTGTGTGTGTGTGTGAGAGCGTGTGTGTGTGTGTGTGTGAGAGCGTGTGTGTGTGTGTGTGTGAGAGCGTGTGTGTGTGTGTGTGTGAGAGCGTGTGTGTGTGTGTGTGTGAGAGCGTGTGTGTGTGTGTGTGTGAGAGCGTGTGTGTGTGTGTGTGTGAGAGCGTGTGTGTGTGTGTGTGTGAGAGCGTGTGTGTGTGTGTGTGTGAGAGCGTGTGTGTGTGTGTGTGTGAGAGCGTGTGTGTGTGTGTGTGTGAGAGCGTGTGTGTGTGTGTGTGTGAGAGCGTGTGTGTGTGTGTGTGTGAGAGCGTGTGTGTGTGTGTGTGTGAGAGCGTGTGTGTGTGTGTGTGTGAGAGCGTGTGTGTGTGTGTGTGTGAGAGCGTGTGTGTGTGTGTGTGTGAGAGCGTGTGTGTGTGTGTGTGTGAGAGCGTGTGTGTGTGTGTGTGTGAGAGCGTGTGTGTGTGTGTGTGTGAGAGCGTGTGTGTGTGTGTGTGTGAGAGCGTGTGTGTGTGTGTGTGTGAGAGCGTGTGTGTGTGTGTGTGTGAGAGCGTGTGTGTGTGTGTGTGTGAGAGCGTGTGTGTGTGTGTGTGTGAGAGCGTGTGTGTGTGTGTGTGTGAGAGCGTGTGTGTGTGTGTGTGTGAGAGCGTGTGTGTGTGTGTGTGTGAGAGCGTGTGTGTGTGTGTGTGTGAGAGCGTGTGTGTGTGTGTGTGTGAGAGCGTGTGTGTGTGTGTGTGTGAGAGCGTGTGTGTGTGTGTGTGTGAGAGCGTGTGTGTGTGTGTGTGTGAGAGCGTGTGTGTGTGTGTGTGTGAGAGCGTGTGTGTGTGTGTGTGTGAGAGCGTGTGTGTGTGTGTGTGTGAGAGCGTGTGTGTGTGTGTGTGTGAGAGCGTGTGTGTGTGTGTGTGTGAGAGCGTGTGTGTGTGTGTGTGTGAGAGCGTGTGTGTGTGTGTGTGTGAGAGCGTGTGTGTGTGTGTGTGTGAGAGCGTGTGTGTGTGTGTGTGTGAGAGCGTGTGTGTGTGTGTGTGTGAGAGCGTGTGTGTGTGTGTGTGTGAGAGCGTGTGTGTGTGTGTGTGTGAGAGCGTGTGTGTGTGTGTGTGTGAGAGCGTGTGTGTGTGTGTGTGTGAGAGCGTGTGTGTGTGTGTGTGTGAGAGCGTGTGTGTGTGTGTGTGTGAGAGCGTGTGTGTGTGTGTGTGTGTGTGAGTGAGTGTGTGTGTGTGTTCAGTAAAGTGCTTCTGGCCAGACAAACATCACTTGCTTCTCACCGTTTATGAAAAGTTGTATTTTGTTTTAATTAAGTGAATTAGAAATGAATGCTGTTCACTGTTTTCAGTTCAGAAGTTGATTCTGGGGCGTTATGTTCTGTTTAGGCTACTTCTGTATTATTATTATTTCTAGACGACTGCATGATATGAGATGATGATGAACAGAAGCAGCATCTCGTCAGGAGCTTCTAACATGTGTGTCCTCACGAGGCGAGCATAGACTGGCTTTAATTATAACACTCATATATATCAGTCTTCAGACACAGAACAGAGAATAACCCTGACCTGCTGGAGTCTCTGGAGTCTCGGGCTCTGCGTCCTCGATGCTGCGGTCTTCAAGCTCCTCTTTAATCAGCGCCATCTGCAGCACAGACACAGACACAGACACAGACGCGTGAACACAAGGCTGTACTCAGACTCCAGCGCTACACTGAGCACACAGCAGTCCAGCGATGCGCGCTGTTGTGGATGATGCGCACTACACGCGGCTGAGAGCGTCTGTGACTGAGAGAACCGAGACTTCAGTGTTTGTTGTGCTTTCCAGCAGCGGTCTCAGACTGTGCATCATTTCGACAGCTTTTGACTCCAGAAGTGTTTTCTGTCACCGCACCCAGAGAGAGAAACCGTACTTACCATCATAATGTAATAATTACTTCATGTGCATAGTTTGTACGCACTACACAGTAACCCGGGTTAAAGCTTTCTTCAGGCGACTCACAGACGCAGGCCGATGACGTCACGCCGCCGCGCCACAATAAAAGTCTTCTTCTTCTTCTGAGGGTTTATTGGCAGTTGCAGGATATTTGCTGAACTGAGAAATATAATAGTATATAGTCTTATTTAATTGACTTTCTTTAATAAACTCTATGATATAATCACATATGTCTTCCCTGATACTGTCCTTCTGTGTTAATTCTTCAGTGGCTGGATCAGATGAAGCCTCTGCTTGTTGTGAGCATCAGCACTTATCCTTGGCTGCAGTAAATGCATTAAATGCATATGATGTAGGATCTATTCTCAGCCGAGGTCTGGGTTTCGTACATCCCCTCTCCACACTAAACTTGTACAAACGGTCTCGTGATGTTCCCAGGGTTTCAGTACACTTTTTCTTCTCATTCTTAAAGACACTAAATGAACAAAACCTCCTGTTTTCACGTTAACGTCATAAAAGAGCCTAGAGTGCATAAGAAAACACGTGAAGAATAAAACCGTATCCAGAGCCGTGTTCTTGCTGAAAAACATGTTCTGTTGTCAGTGAAAGCGTGTCGCACATCTAATGTGTGGAGATTTATAACAGGGGTTGGGAACGCTTTTCTTTCTTTTATTACCAGCCAGTTATATAATCCTTGAATGTGAAATACACACACACTTCAGAGTCGTGTTCAGGATGCATTCACACACACACACACACACACAGCTGTTAAATAGACAGAGATAGATGTCAGTTTCAGGAACGTTGAGGGATGATTGTGTTGAATGCTGAACTGAAGTCTATGAACAGCATTCTGACGTATGAAGAATGAGAAGCAGCAAGCACACGTATGTTATCAATGGACTGAAGACTCTCGACAGTCAGAATCTCTGGAGAGTTACAGACACAGTCAGGCTTTATGAGACCATTATATCTCTCACGAGACAATAATAACACACTAGACCCAGTTCTTAAAGACATAGTTCAGCCAAAAAGAAAATGTTCTGCTCTTAGTTTCTTCAGTAGAGCAGTAAAGAAGGTGATTTGGTGATTCATAGAATAGAAGTCAGTGGCTACGGTCACTTTGAGAATATAAAAGCATATCAGGACACATACTGCTCCTGATATTGAGGTCCTACGAAGCCTTTGTAAAGATCTGAGGGCCGTTTCGCCCAGTTTGCTGATTACACCTGATATTATACAATATTTAACTGAATTTAATATGAATAAATCAGTAAAATGAAATGAATGAAATGCCACTACGCCACCAACTATTGCTAGTTCTTATGAAGTTGTGACAAAACTTTGAGGTGAAGGATCTGTGTTTCAGAGTTCACACATCTGAACGTAGTGCAGTACTCTGTTTAACTCATGGGTTGACTGCATGTGTACTTGGGGAACGCCCTGTATGGCCACACAGAGATGGCATACGTCCTCAAGTGCCAGATGAATATAAAAATGACTTTCCTACAACTGTGGCCATACGTGACTGCACCGGACGTGATTGGGAAGCCAAGTTCATTGCTGCTGCAAAGCCAAACTTCCTCAAACTACAAGTACACCAACACTTTAAAATCATTAATGGCATGTGATGCACGTGGTGCTGTCATGTTTTCCTCAGCTTTGTTTACTGGATCCTTGTCTGACAAGGGAATAGTTCATAAAAGCAACTTTCTACAGAACACAACTACTTGAACAAGGGAGACGCTCTAATGGTTGACAAAGGGTTTCTCATCGAAAAAGAGTTTGAACACCCTGCTGTAAAGTGATTCTGTGAAAAACCTGCCCTTGAGTCATTTCCATACATAGTTTATTTTTAAATGAGTAAACCAGGAGCTAGTCAAATCGATGTATATAAGCTGTATGCACATCTATTAAAGAAACAATAATGCTGCGTTATATCAGGCTGCCGAATGTAGCGGAGGCCAAAGATGCTGCATGCCGTGAATCCTCGGAGCATCTTGTGCCACAGGTTTAGGGTGCGCTGGATGGCACACACATACATTAATGGCCATCTGTTGTTCTCCAGGCGCTTGTTGATGACAGGTGCATGATACCAGCCTCAGATCTGTACAGCTAAAGCCTAACCATTCAACAAAAATAGTGAAAATAGCTTTACACTATTAGATGTCTTTCAAAGTTGTGCACTGTAAAATATTAGTTAAACTAAGTTTATTTGACAAAAGAAAGCTGTGATAAATCATAAAAATAATTTTGTTGAAGTGTAGTCATGATTAACACAAGCTTTCAATTGTTGCTCTGTCTTACAGCTATATGAGCTATACGCTGCATTATAATATATAACATCACTGGAGATGTCATCAAAACTATTTATGGTTTAAATCAGGTAGAAATAGCTCTTTGAGGTAACAATTGCGGATTAACACTTTTTACCGTGTGAAAGTAGATTAAAGCGGGGTATTAAATTGTGAAATTATTAACAATGGGAAACATTTGAAATATATGAAACTTGAACATATTATTGCTCATTTTATTTGTAACAAATAATTGTTACGTTTGCTCTATAAAGATTTTGTAACTTTTTTTATTTACCCCTTTAAACCTTTGTTGGATGAGTATTCTGGAACATTAAAGAATATAAAACACAGTTGCAGTGTTTTTTTTTACTTCTCTTGGATATAAGAACAATTGTAAGTGGAAATAAATGGCATCTAAATTAAACTCAAGATACTCTTGTTAAGAGCACAAACTGAACACATTTTCTGCAGGCTTTGTTTTAAATGTACGACGGTGTTTTAGTGCCAGTTAAAAAAATAAAATACAAATCTAAGATTACGAGATTAAAGTCGTAATATTTCGAGAATAACATTTAAATTACGAGAATAAAGTCGAAATACTTCGAGAATAAAGTCGAAATACTTCGAGAATAAAGTCAAAATGTTTCGAGAATAAAGATTAAAGTTATAATATTTTGAGAGTATATTCTAGCCTAGCGCATGCAAATGGTCCGGATTGGGAGCACCGGGAGATATTCCAAAGTCTCAGCTTTCAAAATCTGTCAGTTTTATAGCGAAATACAAACAATATATAAAACAATGTGGCGTGACAGATCGCTGTATTCGCTTCAGTTTAAGCGGCATGTGAGTTACAATAATGAGACATTATTTTCATTATAAATTAAGCTATACTGTTTTTTCATGATGTTCCTTCACTTTTATATCTTGCTATAATCATTTGTATTTTGTGATGAAACTGACATAATTAGGAAGCTGAGCTGTGTTACAGATCTGAGGCTGGTATCATGCACCTGTCATCAACAAGCGCCTGGAGAACAACAGATGGCCATTAATGTATGTGTGTGCCATCCAGCGCACCCTAAACCTGTGGCACAAGATGCTCCGAGGATTCACGGCATGCAGCATCTTTGGCCTCCGCTACATTCGGCAGCCTGATATAACGCAGCATTATTGTGTGTGTGTGTATTAGGGAGGGGGGAGTGGGAGAGTCCGTCAGAGTTCAGAGGTGCGTGGGGCAAGGTCGGGAGGGAGTTCAGCTTTCTGACAGCCTGATGGATGAAGCTGTCCTTCAGTCTGCTGGTCCTGGCCTGGAGACTCCGCAGTCTCCTCCCTGATGGCAGCAGACTGAAGAAGCTGTGTGTCGGGTGGGTGGGATCACTTGCAATGCAGAGGGCTTTGCGGGTGAGACGGGTGTTGTAGATGTCCTGAAGGGAGGGGAGAGAGGCACCAACGATCTTCTCAGCTGCTCTCACTATGCGTTGAAGTGTCTTGCGGCAGGACGCGTTGCAGGCGCCCTACCACACAGTGATGCAGCTGGTCAGGATGCTCTCGATGGTGCCTCTGTAGAAGGTGCACATGATGGGGGCCGGGGCTCTGGCTCTTCTCAGTTTGCGGAGGAAGTAGAGATGCTGCTGTGCTTTCTTGGCCAGTGCTGCGGTGTTGTCAGTCCAGGAGAGATCCTCTGTGATGTGCACACCCAGGAACTTGGTGCTGCTTACCCTCTCCACAGTCACACCATTGACGGTCAGAGGAGCATGCTGAGTGCGCACTCTCCTGAAGTCAACAACAATCTCCTTCGTCTTCTCCACATTCAGAGAGAGATTGTTGTCACTGCACCACCCGGCCAGGCGGCTCACCTCGCTCCTGTAGTTTGTCTCATCTCTGTTGCTAATGAGACCCACTACAGTCGTGTCATCCGCAAACTTGATAAGGAGGTTGGAGTTGTGTGACGGTGTGCAGTCGTGGGTCAGCAGAGTGAAGAGGAGGGGGCTCAGCACACAGCGTTGGGGGGCCCCAGTGTTCAGTGTGATGGTGCTGGATGTGTTACTGCCGACCCGTACTGCCTGAGGTCTTCCAGTCAGAAAGTCCCAACAGCCAGTTGCACAGCGAAGTGTTGAGCCCCAGCTGGACCAGTTTGTGAATGAGCTGTTGAGGGATGATTGTGTTGAATGCTGAACTGAAGTCTATGAACAGCATTCTGACGTATGAAGAATGAGAAGCAGCAAGCACACGTATGTTATCAATGGACTGAAGACTCTCGACAGTCAGAATCTCTGGAGAGTTACAGACACAGTCAGGCTTTATGAGACCATTATATCTCTCACGAGACAATAATAACACACTAGACCCAGTTCTTAAAGACATAGTTCAGCCAAAAAGAAAATGTTCTGCTCTTAGTTTCTTCAGTAGAGCAGTAAAGAAGGTGATTTGGTGATTCATAGAATAGAAGTCAGTGGCTACGGTCACTTTGAGAATATAAAAGCATATCAGGACACATACTGCTCCTGATATTGAGGTCCTACGAAGCCTTTGTAAAGATCTGAGGGCCGTTTCGCCCAGTTTGCTGATTACACCTGATATTATACAATATTTAACTGAATTTAATATGAATAAATCAGTAAAATGAAATGAATGAAATGCCACTACGCCACCAACTATTGCTAGTTCTTATGAAGTTGTGACAAAACTTTGAGGTGAAGGATCTGTGTTTCAGAGTTCACACATCTGAACGTAGTGCAGTACTCTGTTTAACTCATGGGTTGACTGCATGTGTACTTGGGGAACGCCCTGTATGGCCACACAGAGATGGCATACGTCCTCAAGTGCCAGATGAATATAAAAATGACTTTCCTACAACTGTGGCCATACGTGACTGCACCGGACGTGATTGGGAAGCCAAGTTCATTGCTGCTGCAAAGCCAAACTTCCTCAAACTACAAGTACACCAACACTTTAAAATCATTAATGGCATGTGATGCACGTGGTGCTGTCATGTTTTCCTCAGCTTTGTTTACTGGATCCTTGTCTGACAAGGGAATAGTTCATAAAAGCAACTTTCTACAGAACACAACTACTTGAACAAGGGAGACGCTCTAATGGTTGACAAAGGGTTTCTCATCGAAAAAGAGTTTGAACACCCTGCTGTAAAGTGATTCTGTGAAAAACCTGCCCTTGAGTCATTTCCATACATAGTTTATTTTTAAATGAGTAAACCAGGAGCTAGTCAAATCGATGTATATAAGCTGTATGCACATCTATTAAAGAAACAATAATGCTGCGTTATATCAGGCTGCCGAATGTAGCGGAGGCCAAAGATGCTGCATGCCGTGAATCCTCGGAGCATCTTGTGCCACAGGTTTAGGGTGCGCTGGATGGCACACACATACATTAATGGCCATCTGTTGTTCTCCAGGCGCTTGTTGATGACAGGTGCATGATACCAGCCTCAGATCTGTACAGCTAAAGCCTAACCATTCAACAAAAATAGTGAAAATAGCTTTACACTATTAGATGTCTTTCAAAGTTGTGCACTGTAAAATATTAGTTAAACTAAGTTTATTTGACAAAAGAAAGCTGTGATAAATCATAAAAATAATTTTGTTGAAGTGTAGTCATGATTAACACAAGCTTTCAATTGTTGCTCTGTCTTACAGCTATATGAGCTATACGCTGCATTATAATATATAACATCACTGGAGATGTCATCAAAACTATTTATGGTTTAAATCAGGTAGAAATAGCTCTTTGAGGTAACAATTGCGGATTAACACTTTTTACCGTGTGAAAGTAGATTAAAGCGGGGTATTAAATTGTGAAATTATTAACAATGGGAAACATTTGAAATATATGAAACTTGAACATATTATTGCTCATTTTATTTGTAACAAATAATTGTTACGTTTGCTCTATAAAGATTTTGTAACTTTTTTTATTTACCCCTTTAAACCTTTGTTGGATGAGTATTCTGGAACATTAAAGAATATAAAACACAGTTGCAGTGTTTTTTTTTACTTCTCTTGGATATAAGAACAATTGTAAGTGGAAATAAATGGCATCTAAATTAAACTCAAGATACTCTTGTTAAGAGCACAAACTGAACACATTTTCTGCAGGCTTTGTTTTAAATGTACGACGGTGTTTTAGTGCCAGTTAAAAAAATAAAATACAAATCTAAGATTACGAGATTAAAGTCGTAATATTTCGAGAATAACATTTAAATTACGAGAATAAAGTCGAAATACTTCGAGAATAAAGTCAAAATGTTTCGAGAATAAAGATTAAAGTTATAATATTTTGAGAGTATATTCTAGCCTAGCGCATGCAAATGGTCCGGATTGGGAGCACCGGGAGATATTCCAAAGTCTCAGCTTTCAAAATCTGTCAGTTTTATAGCGAAATACAAACAATATATAAAACAATGTGGCGTGACAGATCGCTGTATTCGCTTCAGTTTAAGCGGCATGTGAGTTACAATAATGAGACATTATTTTCATTATAAATTAAGCTATACTGTTTTTTCATGATGTTCCTTCACTTTTATATCTTGCTATAATCATTTGTATTTTGTGATGAAACTGACATAATTAGGAAGCTGAGCTGTGTTACAGATCTGAGGCTGGTATCATGCACCTGTCATCAACAAGCGCCTGGAGAACAACAGATGGCCATTAATGTATGTGCGTGCCATCCAGCGCACCCTAAACCTGTGGCACAAGATCCGCCAATTTTGGTAGGCCTACTTTTAATAGGACTACAGATGTGGAGACTTAACTGGGTTGGTTAAAACAAAACAATAAAAATCTATGACTGAGTAGCACTACTATTGGAGTTTTATGAGTAGTTTTGTTTTACAATCCGTGGGTTGTAAAATTTAATGGTGGGGGTGTTACGTCCTGAGACGTATTTTATTTGTTCTATGCGCTTTGTGGTGGTTTGTTTGTTTGTTTTTTCTCCTTGTCTACTGCTACCATTCGCATGCAGGTGATTGGGTCCTCCTGTTGTTGATTTGCTGCCCATTTACCTCAGTTCCACTGATTGGCTGCCGCCAGGAGGGTGAGGGTGAGGGTGAGGGTGAGGGTGAGGGTGAGGGTGAGGGAGAGGGTTGCAGATTGTAACCTGCCACACGGACTGCTTTTCTCTGGCTCCAGATAACTTTGTCTGTTATTAAGTGCTAACCATTGGTGCTACTGTGGGTTTAGTTGGAGACTTGTGAGTTTGTTTAGAATTTAAGTATTTTGTAAGGAAACTTGTAGGGAGGTGGGTGCCTTTTTCTTTAATTGCTTTTCTCCTGGTTATTTGGATAGTCAAGGAGAAGTTCATTTTGTTGTTTATTTTCTTTTGGTTTATGTATAGGTAAGTTATGGTTAAAACTGAGTTAGAAATCTTTTTGTTTGTTGTGTTGGCCTTTGCCTCCTCCTGAAGCTATTTTTTTTTTATGATTGAATAAAAAGTTAAAAAAAAATTTTTGTTCGGAGGTGTGTTATTGGGGCTGGAGACAAGAGGTCCCTGTGCTTTCTCTCTCTCTCCAAAAATTTGTTGAAAGGCAGTGCTGGTTTTATATGCTGGCTTTCTCCTGGCGGCAGCCAATCAGTGGAGCTGAGGTAAATGGGCAGCAAATCAGCAACAGGTGGACCCAATCACCTGCATGCGAACGGTAGCAGTAGACAAGAAAACAACAAACCACCACAAAGCGCATAGAACAAATAAAATACGTAACACATGTAAGTGATTATTCACAAGCGGTTTTATTCATGGTATAATACAGTAAATGATTGGACATAATATTTAACGTCTTCCATTCATTATTTGTAGCATGCCAGCCACCCAGTAATCACAATTTTGTGCTTTGTTGCTTTTAATATAACACAGCTCAGCTTTCTAATTATGTCAGTTTCATCACAAAATACAAATGATTATAGCAAGATATAAAAGTGAAGGAACATCATGAAAAAACAGTATAGCTTAATTTATAATGAAAATGTCTCATTATTGTAACTCACATGCCGCTTAAACTGAAGCGAATACAGCGATCTGTCACGCCACATTGTTTTATATATTGTTTGTATTTCGACTTTATTCTCGAGATATTTCGACTTTATTCTCGAGATATTTCGACTTTATTCTCGAGATATTTCGACTTTATTCTCGAGATATTTCGACTTTATTCTCGAGATATTTCGACTTTATTCTCGAGATATTTCGACTTTATTCTCGAGATATTTCGACTTTATTCTCGAGATATTTCGACTTTATTCTCGAGATATTTCGACTTTATTCTCGAGATATTTCGACTTTATTCTCGAGATATTTCGACTTTATTCTTGTAGCACGCTATATCGACTTTATTCTTGAAACATTTGGACTTTATTTTCATAATATTTGGACTTTTCATAACATTTCGACTTTATTCTCGAGATATTTCGACTTTATTCTTGTAATATTTCGACTTTATTCTTGTAGCACGCTATTTCGACTTTATTCTCGAGATATTTCGATTTTATTCTTGTAGCACACTATTTTGACTTTATTCTCGAGATATTTCGACTTTATTCTTGTAATATTTCGACTTTATTCTTGTAGCAGGCTGTTTCGACTTTATTCTCGAAACACTTAGACTTTATTTTCATAATATTTTGACTTTATTCTCGTAATCTTAGATTTTTTTTTTTAAAGTAGCACTAAAACGCCGTCGTACATAAGTACAGAGTTAGTTAAACACTCTTCAAATGTCTTTTTAGTGTACTATATTACAAAACAAGGTCCTGCTTTATTGTAGGTGTAACACAAAATATAAAAGTATATGATGTTTGAGTGTGTAGAGACTTAACAGAGTTTAGCTTCAACCCTGAAACATAAGCGTTTTTCTGTTGCTTCTGGATATAATTCATATCAAATCATTTATCATCAGTTTATGGCTTTAATATTGAAAAAGTGACCCAAATAATGTAAATAACTGTTGAAAGATTATAAATAAATCTCATCAATCATAATTTAGACATTTTTATACCTATTTTTAGACTCAAATGAACTTTTCCACATTTTATGACCTCTGCTTTATGAACTCATACACTCATTACTTTAGAACATTTTTAATTCACATTTATATTTTAATCTAATTTATATCTGGTATAAAATGTTTTTCTCACAGTAATTTCCTAATAGTTTCAGCACATAATTGAACAACATACATTTAATTTTTTTTCACAAATACATTAAACTCTGAATTTCTGCCAACTCTTTAATTGTTTGTATATCATGTTCTATGTAAATGTTTTTAGACAGCAGCATGTGACCAGGACTTTTATTTTGGCGTGGTGATGTGATGTCATAAGTGTGCGCCGCGCTCCTGCATCTGTTGTGATTCGACTGAAGAAGGGTTTGTGTTTAAAGCATCTTTAAACACCGTACAATCAACTCGAAAGGTTTGCATGCGATGGAAAATTGTTTATTATTGACTGTAATATATTAATGCCTTATCTAAAATATATTAACGTAATTTTGTGAGTAAATAAGCACATCCACACATGAGTAACACAAAAGTAGCATCTCATTTATAAACATGAATTCAGTGATGGAGAAACTTGAGATGTTTAAACTCCGAGTCAATTGAACAAAATGCTTCGCAGACGTCACCTGCTGGTCAAAACACTTTAATTCGACACAAACGTGTTTAATGAAAACATTTTCTATTGGTTTAAGTTTTTATTTTGATACATGTGGTCAACAAATCATTAGATACAAAAAAAATAACTTTCATTATAAATTGTTATTTTATAAATGTTGCAGTGCTAGTTTTGAGTGTTTTTGTCTAATCAGGTGCCTCTCACTTGGGACTCCCTCACTAGTGCGCTGACTACTGAACTAAAGAGCACTGATTGAGACGCACCCAGAGATTCAGTTCATTTTTCTTTCAGTTCTTCTCATCTTAATCAGGACAGAGTGTCCAAATACAGAGAAACTCCCGCTGAAGCGACTGAGAGCCTCGGCACACACTTATAAAGATGGCGTTTATTAAAGAGGAGACTGAAGACTTCAGGATTGAAGAAGTGTTCAGTCTGAAACAAGACACCACCGAGGAACAAACAGGTTGGTTTCGCTCTGAGATGAATGATATTTATACGAGTGTCCTAATTAAAGTGACATAGAGCGAGTCGACCCATGTGGACAGACATGTTGAGATCACCTGACAGGCAAATAAAACTAACTTTATAACAAACTTATTTTTAATCAAACGGTTTGAATGTTTGTGATTGACAAGCAGTTCAAATCAAAGTCTCAAACTGAAGAAAACATCTGTCGTGATCTTCTGTCAAGCTCAGGTGTAAATGTAGCATCATAAGTTGATCTAGGATGGGGGTTTCTTCTCCTGGGGCCTGATGAATAAAAGTTGTGCATGCACAAAATGGGCTTATCAGGAATTATTAAAAATAAAATGGGCATAAATATGTGCACACCGAACAAACACTAGACAGTGCGTACGCTGATAATTACAAAAGCAGAATTTATGTTCTGAGGAAATATTTTCATGCGAATAATTATCAATGATGCGCTCTTGACTCTAAGCAGATGGCTTAGCAACATAGATGTTGTAATGACAGACGCTGAAGGACTCGCTCGGTGACGGAATGGTCCATTGATTGGTTTGAATAAGAAGCTCACACACTACTGTATAAGAAGTACACAGTACTGTACAATAGGGCTGTGCAATTAATCGAATTTCAATTTCGATTTTGGGTCTCAACGATCACAAAAATTGTGTAATCGAGAAAAAAACTTTTATTCAGTTTTTCTAGTTATTTTGGCCTGCGTTCCTAATAACGCGCATCCGCACTTTCGCCCCTCCCGAAGCTCGAACTCTCTCAGCCTATACTGTCGGCGAAACAAGTCGCGTATGTGGTATCTGGTCGCATTTACAAATCAGCGCGAGTGAAGATGGCAGAACGAGAGCAGCCACAGAAATCTTTGGTCAACAAAAGAGGTAAAAGCAATTCCGTTGTTTGGGAACAGTTTGGATTCGAAGAAGCGGACGTGGATCAAAAACATATTAAGTGCAAGATTTGCTACGCGGTGGTGTCAGCACCGCTTGGTAACACCACAAATCTTTTTAACCATCTAAAATTTAAACACAGACCGACATATGACCAACTAATAATAAAGAAACAGAAAGAACAACGAACAACCCCCACGACGTCCTCCACAACACAGTCATCCATTAAAGACTGACTCTTCAGTGCAACTCCTTATCCATCCAGCTCAGAAAAGCACAAAAAATAACAGATGCCGTTGCATACTTAGCCAAAGACATGTGCCCCATTAGCACGGTTGAGAACGAAGGATTCCAAAAAATGATAAAAACTCTGGACAAGTGTTATGCTTTGCCATCTCGACACCATTTCACGAGAGTTGCACTGCCTGCTTTAGCCACTTCTGCACAGCATTTTTCATTTAATGAAGTGTCAAAAGCAGAGTACTTCGTCACCACAACAGACCTATGGTCTAGCCGTACAATGGAGCCATACATTAGCTTAACAATACACTTCATCGGCACCAATTTCAATTTGAATACGAAATGTCTCCAAACTGCGTTTATTCCTGAAGACCATACCGGGCAAAACATAGCCCATGGACTCAGGGAAGCTATGGCTGCATGGGGTTTAAACAAGGAAAATCTCACCTGCATCACAACATAAAGCCGGCAGCTGAGGTAAATGGATGGATGAGGCTTCAGTGTTTCGGGCACAGACTCCACTTGGCCATAGGTAAGTAGGAAACCTTCATACAGATTATATGTAATGTGGTGATTTAATTGTACTATCACACTAACCTTTTACTATTATTATTATTATTATTATTACCACTTGAACTACTCTTTGATGCCTTCTTACTCCGTCTTAACAAATGTTGCTTTGATGAGGGTGGCAATGATCATATAGTTGACTAAATAGTATTTATTGTAATCTTAGAGAACGCAATGAAGGATCCTAGGATCGACCGTGTAATGGGGGTCTGCAAGAAGTTGGAAAAAAAAGAGGGAACTTGCAGAGGCACAAAAGCAGCTGAAGACTCCCTTAAAACAGAATGCCCAACCAGATGGGGATCTAGGCAGGCCATGTTAGACAGAGTCCTTGAGCAGCATAAGGCCATTGCCCAGGTCCTTTCTAGCGACTGAAAACTCAGACATCTCACCCTCTCTTGGCAGGACATTGACGTACTGGAGGCCATCAATAAGTCTCTTAGCCCCCTTGTTGAATTCAGTGACGCACTTTCTGGAGAGAAATACATAAGTGTGTCTTTTCTGAAACCAACCTTCCACCTCTTTAGAAATTCAATATTGGAAGTGCAGGACGATGACACAGACCTTGCCAAAAGCATCAAACAGAAATACCTCATTGACAAATACAGCAACACAAGAGTTACTCGACATGGCCTCTGCCCTGGACCCAAGGTTCAAGCTTAAATATGTCAACAAAGGCAACCGAGGGTCTATTGAAGACAGACTGACAGCAGAGATGAAGAGTGTGATGACTGACATGGTGGTAATAATAATAATAATAATAATAATAATGAAAAGTTAAGTGGATTAATGTGTTGACAAAATAATTTTAACATTTAATACCACAACCTCAATTCTTGTTTTTCTTGTAATATGTTCCCTCCAAGGAGAACGTCCCTCTTGAGACAGAGGATGCTGCTACTGCTCCAATGAAGAAGAAGAAGAAGAAGAAGAAGAAGGGCCTGGGCAGTTCTTCAAAGTCACCACAGACAAAGCTGCTGGACCTCCTCTGCAACAGGACCAGGCCATAACTGTTGAGCTACAGTCGTACCTGCAGACAGAGACACTGGATGCTGAGGAAGACCCACTGAAGTGGTGGAGGGAATCTCAGAGGATCTACCCACGGCTTTCCAACCTGGCAAGGAAATATCTTTGTATTCCAGCCACAAGTTCTTCATCAGAGCAAGTCTTTAGCACTGGTGGAAATATTGTCTCCTGCTTGCGTTCATCACTGAAACCAGATCATGTGAATAGGCTGGTGTTTCTGGCTAAAAACCTTTAAGGCTTAGATGTGTAACCCTATCAGCATTTTGGCCACGTTGGCCTGAAACATATTTACTTAGTCTAAAGTTGAAGTTAAACTTATTTTCTGTTAGTTCTAAGCCATGGTGGGCCAGCCTTAAAATATTATTGGACTGAGACGAGTTACTGACTGGAATGTGATTGTTTAAAATGTAGAATGCTGTAAAATGTTGTTTAAAACTTCTCAGTTAGTTCAAGGCACATATGTGAGCAAACTTATTTTGGTCTAATTTATTATTTGATCTAATATTTGTATTGTATTTATTACTTGTTTTTAAGAGATTGTGGAAGTGCACTACATTGTTGATCTTATTTGCCTTTATTGTATATGCTGTTTATACATTTGAATATATTTTATATTTGTTTTAAGGAGAATTCACTGTTCAATAAATGCAACATATTTCCAAAGTCAATGAATAATCGTTTAAAATAATCTAAATTTCAATAATGACCAAAATAATCGTGATTATGATTTTTCCATAATCGAGCAGCCCTACTGTACAACCTTTGCTGCACGCAGCTGTGCTGTAGATGTCTTGTGCAGACAGACAGTAGACTAATGATAACCAGTTTCATGGTCTTCCCAATATTATGATAAATACAATTGTATTTGAAGGATAGAATTTGAAGGAAATGTGCGAGAACCAACAGGATTCATTCTTGTGTGTTACGCAGCATGTTTGAGGTTCACAAGAACCAATAAGATTCATTCTCGTGCAAATTTGATTAAGTCATATGCGACTTTGTGTTCTGTTTTGCGGCTCGATCTCTCGAATTTCCACATTTTAACAATATTAATAACACAACTAAAATGAGCGAACAAATAAATAAATTAAGGCATGGACACGTTGTACTAATTTGATGCTTAGTTTTACTTTAAAGAGAGAAGAAATAAATGTAACATGAGCCGTGGCCGCAAATTAAAGTCATAGGAATTAATTATTAATATTTTTTTAATATAAACATTCAGTTTCATGTGTGGCCTAGACATTTCACACACACCGGTAATTCAGTTTAGCTTTCCCCCAGCACAACATCTAATATAAGTGTTCACTTTTATGACAATTTACAAACAGTTTCAGTTTCTTTGAATTATTATTTTTGTCAATTAACTGATCAGTGATTAATTATTAGCATCGCTAATTGAGATAAGTTTATAATTAACTATATCTCCTGGGTCAAACTGTGCTTTTTTAATAAAGGGTTTAACTGCCAGCTAAAAGACCTAAAGAAAGTAAGTAATATTGTGAAGAGCAGCGTTTCTCAACTCTGGCCCTCAAGGTCCCCTTTTCTGGAACCTTGATGAAACTCACCTGCCTTTAACTTTCAAATAATACAGAAGACTTTGATTAGTATGTACAGGTGTGTTTGATTAGGGTTTGAGCTAAACTCTGAAGGAAAGGGAGTTTCAAGGGCCAGAGTTGGAACTTCCAGCAGGTGTTTTGGCGCAAGTAGGACAGTGGCCTCCAGAGCAGGTTTGGACATTTCTGGTACAGGGTCTAGCATACATGTTGTTGGTTTTGATGTTTTACATACCTTAAAGATTTGATGTCTGTTGTATTGTGCCATTAAACTTGGGATAACTTTTATTTGTTTTTGTTTTTTTTCACCTTAGACCTAATCGCAATGAAAGAGAAAGAAGTACTGAGTGAAATTGAAGAGAAAGATCAATATGGGAATCTTCATGATTTCACAACTGGAGAAAAATCTTTTAGACGTTCGCAGACTGAAAAGACTTCCACACGAAAAACAGCTCAAAGAAGTTATTTCACTTTCAATCAACAAGGAAACCTTAAAGTCCACACTGGAGAGAACCCTTTCACCTGCCAACACTGTGGAAAAAGTTTCACTCGTAAAGTAAGTCTTGACGTGCATATAAGAATTCACACTGGAGAGAAGTCGTACACCTGCCAACAGTGTGGAAAAAGTTTCACTCAAAAAGGAAGTCTTAACACGCACATGAGAATTCACGCTGGAGTGAAGCCTTACACATGCCCTGAGTGTGGAAAGAGTTTCCATCAACATATAAACCTTAAAGCCCACATGAGGATTCACACTGGGGAGAGCCCTTTTACCTGCCAACAGTGTGGACAAAGTTTCAATCATATAATCAGCCTTAACAGGCACATGAGAGTCCACAATGGAGAGAACCCTTACACATGTCAGCTGTGTGGTGAGAGTTTTGCTCAACTTGTAAACCTTGAAGCCCACATGACAATACACAATAGAGAGAGTCCCTTCACCTGCCAACAATGTGGAAAAAGTTTTGCTCATAAAGGAAGCTTTAACGTCCACATGAGAGTTCACACTGGGGAGAAGCCTTACACCTGCCAACAGTGTGGAAAGAGTTTCTCTCAAAAAGGAAGTCTTAACTTGCACATGACTGTTCACACTGGAGTAAAGCATTACACCTGCCCTGAGTGTGGAAAGAGTTTTGCTCATTATGGAAACCTTAACGTCCACATGAGAGTTCACACTGGAGAGAAGCCTTACACCTGCCAACAGTGTGGAAAGAGTTTCACTCGTAAAGTAAATCTTGACATGCATATAAGTATTCACAAAGGAGAAAAGTCGTACACATGCCAACAGTGTGGACAAAGTTTCAAGCATAAAGTAAGCCTTAACAAGCACGTGAGAATTCACACCAGAGAAAAGCCTTACACATGTCAGCAGTGTGGTGAGAGTTTTGCTCAGCGTGTAAACCTTAAGGTCCACATGAGAGTCCACACTGAAGAGAACCCTTACACATGCCTTCGTTGTGGTGAGAGTTTTGCTCAACTTGGAAACCTTAAAGTCCACATGAGAGTCCACAATGGAGAGAACCCTTACACATGCCAACAGTGTGGAAAGAGTTTTGCTCAGCGTGTAAACCTTAAAGCCCACATGACAATACACAATGGAGAGAGTCCCTTCACCTGCCAACAATGTGGAAACCGTTTCACTCAGAAAGGAAGCTTTAACGTCCACATGAGAATTCACACTGGAGAGAAGCCTTACACATGCAAACAGTGTGGAAAGAGTTTCTATCAAAAAGGAAGCCTTAACTGGCACATGACTGTTCACACTGGAGAAAAGCATTACACCTGCCCTGAGTGTGGAAAGAGTTTTGCTCATCATAGAAACCTTAATGCCCACATGATAATTCACACTGGAGAGAGCCCTTTCACCTGCCAACAGTGTGGAAAATGTTTCACTCGCAAAGAAAGTGTTGACAGGCACATGAGAGTTCACACTGGAGAGAAGCCTTACACATGCAAACAGTGTGGAAAGAGTTTTGCTCAACTTGGAAACCTTAAAGCCCACATGAGAGTTCACACTTAAAAGAGTCCCTTCAGATGCCAACAGTGTGGACAAGTTTTCAATCATAAAGGACTCCTTAACAGGCACATGAGAATTCAAACAGGAGAAAAAGCCTTACACCTGCCAACAGCGTGGGAAAAGTTTCACTCAACATCAAACCTTAAAAGACCACATGAAAATTCACACTGGAGAGAAGCCTTATTAGTTATGAACTTGTTCTTTGCTTAAGGGTTAAAAAGTTCAAAATACCTGAGCAGCAGGCTCAGCACATCTCAAGTGGCACTTAGATGAATATGTATTTACTTTCAATAACAAAATAAACAGTATTTGTGGTAGCATCTGATCATTGTGATGTTGATTTTATTCAGCACTGCAGTCAAGTCTTGTTCCATTTATTGATACAATTGATTTCTATATAGCAAGTAGCTGTAGCATCTGCTTAAGATCATTGATGATCATTTTGCCTTTATGTCTTAGGCCCAATCCCAATTCTATTTTGTAACAGAGTGTCAAGGGGTAGGGGTGAAAATATTCCCCTAAGAATTGGGACACCACTACTATACGTCACGTCATCATACGTCATCTAGCTCCTACATTACACACACATACTGGTGTGCATTAGAGCCTTTAATTGCCGTTCTATATTAATGCGTCGCTTACTGACACACACACACACACATATATATCGGAGATCGCACAGCTCACAGATCCAGGAGAAAAGAAACTTGTCAGAAACGACTGCCCCAGGACTTTTATTAATAACAGTTTAAATACTGAATCGATACATTATATTTTCCAGCAATAAGAGGATAAAATCGCTGTTTTTTAAGTAAACTCACTCTAAAAAGAGAAACGCACAGACGCGCATACACGCAACTTTCATCTCTCTCTCTCTCTCTCTCTCTCGAATTGGCAATATTTGAGAAAAGGGTTTAGCAATTTATAATTATTGGGGAGACTAGCCCCTCTACGGTGGTTATCGCCCTGATCAGACATGAAAATATGTTGTGGCACTATGGTGCAGTCTATATGATATGACGTTAGTTAGCAAATATTAGCGATTTTTTTTGCAAACATTTCTTTGAGTAACATGACCGTAAATATGAACTCACGATTGAATGTGACATAAAACAAATGATTACTTTTCATTAAAATCTTTATTAATGCCAAAAATGCTTACATTTATGTGTCTTTTTGTTTGCTCGGGCAGCCATGTTGCTGCTGAAGACGGTTTACGCTGAGATCATTCATACCCCTTCATTTGAAGTGTGGTCCCGAAAAATCTTTGTTTGAAGGGCTATCTAGCCCTTCCCCTTACCCCTACCCCTCCAACCAAAAGAGAATTGAGACACCCCTACCCCTTCACGTGAACGCGCGAAACGGAGGGGTAGGGGAAGGGCTAAGCGGTAGAATTGGGATTGGGCCTTAGAGTCCCTTTTATCCTTTTGACATTTGCAAACCAATCCAATGAGAAGAAAGTCACACTCGGTACCAGGAACCAAATGCCTGGTGGCCAGCGAACTCCCCCCATGCTCACATACACATAACGCACACACATAAAGACATTATCTTTATTTAGGCCATAATAAGTGGTTATAAATGTATCTAGTATATGCATGTGTTGTATATATGTTCCCCTATTATATTAGCCTAGTCAAGTCACCTTTATTTATATGGCGCTTTTAAAAATACAGATTGTGTCAAAGCAACTTTACAGCATTAAGCTTATATCCAGGTGTATGAATGTAGCTGCTTTAATATCTTCTAGATAATTTTACTTGGTATCGAAATGATCTGCTTTTTATTTCTCAAGCAATGGTGTACACTGTTATCATGAAATGCATCATACTATTTTTACTAGATTTTGGGTAAAACTGCACCAGTTATCCAGACCAACATTAAACATGCAAACGGACTGTAAATGAAGACAAAGAAAATTTCTCCCGCTCAAAATTCACGCCTTGTATTGGCCATTCCACCAAAGATGGGTGTGACTGGGAAACCATTAAAAGACCCCCAAACTCTCCAAGTGGGTCTTCTGTGCTTTTTTTCTGTGCCTTCAGAGACTCTCCTCCTTCAGATACAGCCTTCGGACCCTTTTGGAACTTTACTCACAAACTCACTTTGTTTGAATTACCCGTGGACCAACTCCTCCTGGAAGACCCACAAGGACAATGCCAGCATGCTATGTTGAACTCAGCCTTTCCCAACATTTCGGTCTCTCATTACACATCAAAACCAATGCAAGTAACCTTTCTAGTAACCGTCAGATGTACTGTTGTCATGCCCCTGGACTCTGTTTGCTTTTGCTCCCCATGTCCTCCGTGACCTAGTTTTCCCTTGTCCTGCACTGTGGCTGAGGGTGAGCTGAGAATGGATTTGGGTGAATGGAAAGCGGAGGAAGACTTTATTGACTTGTATACCGACCTGCCCCCTCTCCTCTTTCCTCCGTCGGTAACCTCTGTCCCAGAGAGGGCTCCTGTTCCCACGTCCAGCCCAGAGAGGGTTCCTGTTCCCAAGTTAAGCCCGGAGAGCCCAGAGGCTCACAAATGCCCGCCCACCCACTCCTGCCTGCCTACTCCTCCACCGCTGTCGTCTGGTAGCCCCTCTGCTCGCCCTCAGTCCACCATCTGTATGGTGCGAGCTCCGCGGGTCTGCCATCCTCCATTGTCATCGTGGCTGCAGAATCCCTTGCTTCCGCCTCCAGCCTCTAAGCCCCGGACTCCGCCTCGGCCCGTCGACTCAGCGGCTCCACCTTGGCTCCTAGCTCCCTACTCTCCGCCGTGGCCCATCAGTCCACTGGCTCCACTGGGCTCCCTCATCCCTCCAGCTCTGCCTTGGTCTGTCGTCGACCATCCGTCGCCTTGGGACTCCACTCCTCTGGCTACGCCTCGTCCCTCCGTCTGTGTCAGGCTCCTCCTTCCATTCGGCTCCTCCTCTCTCGCTCCGGCTTCACCGTGGCCTTCTGGATCCCCGCCTCCATCTCGGTCGCTGGCGCCATCTGCTCCGCCTTGGCCCTCCGGATCCTCCCCGTCGCCCTGGCTCATCGGCTTTCTGTCTCCACCTCAGGCTTCTCCGCCACCTGCTCCGCCGCAGTCGGTTGGCGCCCTGGATTCATCAGCCCTTCCTCCTCCATGGCTTCTCCCTCCGTCGGCTCCACCGTGGGTCACCATTGTGGCTGTGGCCTGGGTCCCATCTAGCTCCTCCTGCTCCAAGTCCCTCCTGTTTCCTCCCTCTGTCTGATTCGCCCTGGTCCCTGCTGTTTCCTCCTTGGCTCCTCCCTCCATCTGATCCGCCCTGGACTCTTGTCTGCTGGCCCCCTCCCAGTTGTCCGTCCTCCTCCTGAGCCTCCTCCCAAGTTCCCACCCGTCCCTCCGTCTGTTGTTTCTACGGCGCGAGGACGTGCCTTCCTGGAGGGGGGGGGGCGATATGTCATGCCCCTGGACTGTCTGTGTATGCTTTTGCTCCCCATGTGCTCCGTGACCTAATTTTCCCTTGTGTTTGGTTGTTCATTGCTCCCAGGTGTGTCTTGTCTATTACCTTGTTAAGTTGTGTATTTAAAGTGTTGTCTGCCCAATGTTTTCTTGTCGGGTCTATTCGTCATTTGGTGCTATGTGTGTCTCCTGCGTGCCCTGTGTTCCCTGTAATTTGGATAATTAAAGACTCATATTTGTGTTTACTCTACGTCTCCTCGCTCCTCACAGTAGCAGTGTGACAACTGTAAGTTTAACCCCTTTTATAAAACGGTGATGTTGTCTCCTTGCTGGCTCTTATAGGCAGTGGTGGAAAGAGTACTAAGAAATTGAACTTAAGTAAAAGTATTGCTACTTAAGGAATAATGTACTTAAGTCATATTATTTTTCAGTACTTTTACTTGTACTCAAGTAAGAGTAAAATAGTAGTTTGCTGAAAAACTACTCAAGTTACTGCGTTACAAAATACTTTATTTTTCTATTTTTGCTCAAAATGAGATGATGTGAGCATTATGGAGCAGGGTTAACCCTAATCCTAACACCCATGTACTGTAATGTCTTTTTCACAAGTGAGACCCAGGAAATCCCTTATATGGATAAATGCATCAGATATCACTACAGCTGACTAACATGCAGATAGAGACGCTTTGATTGATGAAACGTGGAAGACAATAAACACCCAATTGCAATACAACGCTAACTGACATAGCTTGTATCACAGTAAAGATTATTATAAAGAATATTTTCTGTCTCATTCTGTGATAAGAAGCAACATGGAACTACAGAAGCTGTTTCAAACACGACTGATGTTATATAATGATTTTGGAGCAAAACATGATATTAGTCTCATAAATTGTCATGTTTGACGCTATGTTAAGCAAACATACTACCTATCCTCCCTGTTGCCAGGAGCAGCTGTTTTATAACTAATTTTGAAAATTACATTAAGGTATAAGATTATGTGGTTGTTTTTAAGAAGGGCAAAAGCAAAGAGGGGTAAGTGAGGGTTTAAAAGAAAAGAAAGAGTTTAAAACAGTGAATGGAAAGGTGCCAGTAAAAAATAAATTGGGGGTTATGGTTAAGTTTGGGCATCGTTTGAATTTTAATGATTCCAATTCTTGTCAATTCCCAATTTCGATTCCAATAAGGTAAAAATAAATTAATTAATTAATAAAAAATCTTATCAACTTATTACAAAATATTTCCTTGTTAGCTGAATACTATGAATGAAAATCAACAGGCTAAAGAACACTTACACAAGGATGTGTGTGCAGCAGAGAAAACAGCCCGTGAGTCTTCTTGACTTGAATGGTTTAAAATCACAATGAAAGTGTAGTTTGTTATAACAAATGTGGACTCCAGGCACATGTTCGGTAGGAGAAAAAAAAGAGCATTTTATTTAACATGTTAACCCATACCTAGGCCTGGGAATCCAAAATATATTCCAATTCTGGAATAGGATGCTTAAGGTCAGGAATCGTCGACTTGTTATAAAATTAAAATTTCAATTCCTCTTGTCAATTCATTTGTGTGCATTTTAATATGACTTTAAACCATTCAAGCACAAGAAGACTTGTGCCGTTTTCTGCACTGCACACATAGGGGCGTAGCCATCATTTCAGAAGTGAGGGGGACAGAAATGTAAGAAGAAAAAAAAACTTGTCTAATTGACAGGCTTTATTTTTTCTTATGTATTTTAACTGGATAAGAAATCAAATACACTGCCGTAAGATAACCAATCATTTGTATTCTATAATATTTTTTTCTGTATTTTCCTAATGATAATTTTAGGATTGGTTTATACATATAATAAGGCAGAATAGTTTCTATACTGTAATAAATGTTATGTCAATTAGCACTGCATTACTCATATACTATATTTATTACCTGGAAATAACCTGAAATTATCTTCTTTTTTTTAGCTACAGCAATAGCGGGATGCCTTTGTCCATATTAGGGATTTCCTGCACGTCACAAGTTATTACTTCTACTGGGCCGTTTTAGACTTTCTGCGCGAGAGCGCCCTCCGGCTTCGAGTATGAATGAAACATGCACTGCATGTTCACATCGTCTCGTTTTGGATATGAATAAATCGTCCGGTCATACGATATCTCGTTTCTTCGCCTATGTGTGCTCACTCATCCAAAGCACACACACAGAAAAAGGGATTTAAAATGCATCTGATTGACAGATAAATCATGGTTGATCTATCAGCCAGATGCACGCACTCTTATTTCAATGTTGTTGTTAATGTTGGGGTTATTTTAGCTTCGTACATTCAGTTTAACTGCACTGTGGGCGATTTTTACCATTCAACTGAACTGCGTGCATGTATTTTAGACACTTACATTGTTCTTGCTTCATCCATGCAATAATTCTATCAACCGAGTTTTCTATTTACTTACACTGCTGTGTGCTCTGGTAATATCAATGGTATGACCCATTTCAGGAGCTGACAAAATTATGATTTAAAATCAGAGCATAGCTCACATTCACTGAAACGCTAATGATGCTGATTCAAAACGACAACGCTGGTGACAGTCAAAGCAAAGAGCAGTTTGAACGGCCCGCCCCCGCAGCTGAACTGGAAGTCTTGATTGGTTTTGCACCCGAGTCAGACTTGTCTGTTATTGGCTGAAGTGCAGGGCTCCGCCCCCGAAGTTTGAAAAGTGCCCGTCAAACGGTGCTGCTTTGTCTATTTTTTTGAAAAATAAATGTAGCAAAGTTGAATACTTTAGATTTATTTTACTTAAGTAAAAGTACCACAATTTAATTATACTCAAGAAAGTAGAAAAATTTTAAGTGTTGTAACGAAAGTATTTGTAATTAGTTACTTTCCACCTCTGCCTATAGGGTTGGAACGTAAAGTTTGCCATTCTGTGTCTTTCTGTGGATCTTTCTCACTCACCTTGACCTTTTTGTAATGCTACATATATATATTTATACATGTAGGTTAGCTGTATTATACCTAGTGCCATTTATTAAACTTGTTCATATACACTCTCGATTGTCTCTGTGTTCGCTGCTCATGAATCAAGGTCACTTAATGTGCGATTTCGGTACATGCTCTTATGCAGTTCATTAGTAACAGTGAGAAAATTATACTTCTTGGAATTGATAAAAGATCGTACTATCCATTCGGTAGACGAACAGATCTGCGATTGTAAAATTAATTCTACTACAGTAATCTTAAAGCTGATATAAATATTGATAATTAGTTATAACAAGATCTGAGTTATTATTAATATTTCTCCTTTTGAGCTAATTTGCTACAATTCGGCACATTTGCTTCAACTGTTTCAGTGATTCAGCAAGCCTCGCTCTGCACATCACTAATATTTCCTCACCCTCACTCGTGGTGTTTAGTGCTTAGATCAAGTGAACACACCGGCGCCTCCATCTGTCATCGCTACTGTTCAGCTTCCACACTCCACAACAGCACACATTATTCTAGTTACCATTAGATTGAGCGGCCATTTAAAGTTGCTACTGCATACATATTTCAGATGATAAGCCATAGTTGAGGTCGATGGATGATAGGCGAGCGTTTGGATGTCCTGTCTGATGTACTGTATTACCACATAGACCAGCTATTAATGATCTGTCCATCACAGACTGCGTGACCTGACCACTTCCTGTGGATATTTTACATTTCAAATGATTGTTTTAAATGTAAAAATATAGCAGAAGTAGTACTAACATTAAAAAACTGGACTTGTGATAAGGCTCCTGAAATACTCAGGTCTTCACTTTAAGTTTTCATTTAGTGATGAGTACATTTTTGCTAGAAAAAGAGCCGGAGAAATAACATGCAAGTGTCTCGGGCTGTGGTTCCCACAGTGACGTTCAGTGGTAGTGAAGCTCTTCTATAGGGATGAGTGAGTGCTGAAGGTGTGAGGGAGCTGTGCTTTATCAACGCTGGCATGAATTCACGCGCCACTGTGTGATGTAGTACAAAAACCTGAAACTGAAGATGCTACCCTCCCCTCATTCCCTGCATTATTGGGCATTTGTATTTGTATATTGTAAAATCAGTGGACATATATTTCACTCAATCTTAACACTCTTGAGCAGCGGTGGGGGATTCTGTAGAGACGAGCTGAGCAACACTCCACATTAAAGACCAGGGCATTTAAGGAGGTCGTCCTCCAGGAGTTAAACAGCACAGATGTGAACATGTGTCATGAACTTGTACACTCAGTGCCAAGAAGGGTCAGAGCAGTGTACTTTAAGCTCTGGAGGACATACTAAGTACTAGAATATTATACATTTTCTGAATTAAATCTAGGGTGTACTCATTTCTGCAATCCTTCATTTAAACAAAATTGGCTAATTTACTTATCTCACAGAAAATATTGGTATATATTTTGTTGTTTTTATTAAGTATATGTTTAATATGTTTAAATTTGGCCATCTTTCCATGAATTATATTAGTGATCATTAAGAAAATACATATTTTATATTTATTCAGAGGGGGTGTACTCATTTATGCTGTGCACTGTATATAGTATAGCACCATGGATGAGATGAGACCCTTCACCACTCCACCTGTCCTTATTACCTCAGTCAACTCACTCCATTGACTGATATTATATGAATAGAAACTAACAGGACAAACCTGACTTCAAAAATCAGGATATGATAGACATCCCACCCTGCAAAAACTAATTTCAGGGAGGTAGTACCAACCAAGTATGTATCGATGCAGCCCAGAGACCTTCAAGTGGGAGGGACTTTCGCTGCAAGTAGGTTGGGCTTGGAGCTGACCCGCCCATTTTGAGCTGGCTTACGAAGAAATACAAACGTGCTAGCAGTATGTCCGCAGTTTGGCAGTATTTCAGACTAGACCAACCAGCCAGTAAAACGGCGACATGTCTCATATGCCATGCTGCAATTTCGAGGGGTGGCACAAGTATTAGCAACTTTAACACAAGTAACTTCATAAAGCATTTGAAGACGCGTCACCCCGTAGAACACGATGGTTACACAAAAGCTAGGGCAGAGAAGGATGAGCCGTGCCAGACTCAACAAACTTTGGAAGCTTCATTCAGACGAAGAGAAAAGTTTTCATGTTGCTCATTATGTTTTCATAACATGAACACATTGAATATTCTTTAGGAGGCCTTTTCACAACTTGTTTGGCCGACTGATTCTGGCATGGAAATGCATGAGCCATTTTTGCAAAATGATCCGTCACAATCAGCACACCCACAGACTTTCCTTCTCTGACCTCCCTACCAAAAGTCGATGCAGACCAGTTCTAAGGGTTCTGATGTTCGGATACTTTCTAACGGAGCACAAGAATTGGGTTCTGAGTAGTAGAAATGAACACTACCTGAAACCCAAATTGTTGTATAGTTGAACACCTCTGAGCGCTTCCTCCTCACTCTTAACCTCAACATGGTTCCTGACACAACACATACCCCTACACGTGTCATCTTTCGACATAACCTACGCTCTCTCTCACCCTCCCGGCTATCTGCTATGTTTCATCTTTGCTTCCTTCCCCTGAATAGCTAGCATCTTTTGATGCTAACCGTGCTACTGATACTTTCTGCTCCACTCTTACATCTTGTTTAGACAGTGTCTGCCCCTTGTCTTCCAGGCCAGCCCGTAACACCCCTTCTGCCCCTTGGCTATCTGATGTTCTCTGTGAGTATCGTTCTAAGCTCAGAGCTGCAGAAAGAGTATGGCGCAAATCACAAAATCCTACTGACCTTAAAGGGGTCATATGATGCTTTTTTAAAGATCATTATTTTGTGTATTTGGTGTAACAGAATATGTTGACATGCTTTAATGTTCAAAAAACACATTATTTTTCAAATGCTGTACATTATTGTAGGTCCTCTATGCCCCGCCTCTCTCAAACGCTTCGTTTTCTACAAAGTCCCTCCTTCCGACAAGCGCAGTCTGCTCTGATTGGCCAGCTGACCCAGTGCATTGTGATTGGCCGAACACCACAAGCACTCGTCGGAAATGTAACGCCCCTTACCATAATCACGAGCTTCATCTTTCAAAATAAATGTAAAGACAGTAAATAATGTCATTAGTTTTACCATCAGTTCAAGCCCGAAAGGGGAACAGACACAGTTAATGATGCAGTACACAAGCCAGACAACTGACTCCACTGTGATGTGACCCTGTCTCTCTGTCTCTCTCACACACGCGCGACTCTAACAGCTGACGACTTTGCCACGTTCTTCATTAATAAAATTAAAACCATCAATGCACAGTTTTCCACACCACAATCTGTCTAGCACATCTTACCAGCAAACACACTTGTTCACATCCTTCTCTTCACTCTCTGAGGCAGAATTCTGTAAACTCATCCTTTCTAATCATCCTACTACTTGTCCGCTTGATCCTATTCCATCTCATCTCCTTCAAGCCATTTCTCCTGCAGTTGAACCTGCACTCACTCACATCATTAACACATCTCTTCACACTGGTGTTTTTCCCTCAGCATTTAGACAGGCTCGTATAACCCTACTAATTAAGAAATCCACCCTTAACCCATCTTAGAGAACTAGACCGGTTTCCCTTCTTCCTTTCTCGATCTATTAACCCCTTTACCGCCCTGCAGTTCACCGAAGCTTTTATAGCCCTGCCAGCTCACAGTAGTGTCCTGGTAGCACAGGATATAAGTGTTGATGAGTTGACAAATAGCTTTAATTCCTCTTGTTCAGCAATCTTAAATGTAGTTGCTCCTCTCAAATCCAAAAAGACTAAACCAAAAAATCAGCCATGGTTTAATAACAACATTAAAGCTTTAAGGAAGGATTGCAGAAGGGCAGAAAGAAGATGGAAAAAGGATAAGTTACAAATTTCATATCAACTTTTGCAGAGCAGCTTGTCTAAATTTCAGGAAGCCATCTCGTTGGAACGGGCAAAATATCTTTCTAATTTAATTTTTAAAAATTCTCATTGTCCAAAGATTTTGTTTTCTACGCTTAATTCTGTGTTAAACCCATCTAGACCAACTGGCCCAGATCCTAGCTTAGAGTTATGTGAGAAGTTTTGTAACTTCTTCATTAACAAGATTGCTTCTATCAGGGTGCAGATTTCTTGTAATTTATCCCAGAATTTTAAATATGAAAACACTAGCTCCTCTGTTTTTTCAAACTTTCAAGCTATCGCACTTTCTGAGTTGTCAGACATTATTTTAAATATGAAATCAACTACTTGTTCTTGTGATGTTGTTCCTACAAAGCTGCTGAAGGATGTTCTGCCCTCTGTTTTGCCGAGCTTATGCTCTATTATTAATGGTTCTGTACAGACAGGCACTGTCCCTTCCTGTATTAAACATGCTGTGGTCCAGCCTTTACTCAAAAAAACAAATCTTGATCCCACTGAATTAAATAATTATAGGCCTATTTCGAAACTGTCATTTCTGCACAAAGTTTTGGAAAAAATTATATTTAACCAGATTTCCCTCGACCTAAATTCTAATGATATTCTGGATCCTTTTCAGTCTGGCTTTAGAGCAAAACATAGTACTGAGTCAGCTCTTTTAAGAGTAGTAAATGATCTCTTGTTATCTGCAGACACTGGTAACTGTACTATTCTCTTATTATTGGACCTGAGCGCAGCTTTCGATACAGTAGATCACAGCATCTTGTTAAAAAGATTAAATCTTGAGGTTGGCATTTGTGGTACTGCATTAGACTGGTTTGCATCGTATCTCACAAATAGAAGCTTTTTGGTGGAAATTGGTGTATTTTCATCAAGCTCAGTTCCCATCATTTGTGGAGTACCCCAGGGCTTTATTTTGGGTCCAATTTTATTCTCCCTGTATTTGCTCCCTCTTCGTTTTATATTTGAGTCTCATAAAGTATCATACCACATTTACGCAGATGACACTCAGCTCTATTTTCCTCTAAAATCAGGTTCTGATTCAGTGTCTTCCTTGCTGGCTTGTTTAGAAGACTTCTTTTAAATCATTTCTTAAAACATATCTTTTTTCTCAGGCTTTTGCTTAACTTGAAAATACTTTTTTGTTTTGTTTTGTTTCTGTTTGTTTCTTTGTTTGGTGATGTCTTGCATTACTTATTTTATTATTTAATTATTTCAAATTTTATATTGTCTTAATGCTTTTGTTAGTTGATTTTTCTGATGTTTTGGTTGTGCAGCACCTTGGTCAGCACTTGTTGCTTTTAAGGTGCTATATAAATAAACTTGACCTTGACCTTGACCTATCATTGTAAAAACACTTGAACGAGCTGTGTTCAACCAAGTCTCTACCTTTCTCACACAGAACAACCTCCTGGACAGCAACCAGTCTGGTTTCAGAAGTGGACATTCAACCGAGACTGCCTTGCTCTCAGTTGTTGAAGCCCTAAGATCTGTTTTCTTTTTTTTATTATATAATTAAAGAATATATATATTTGCTATGTGTACTGCATTAGGCAGTTCTCTTCTGGCCAGACGACACCAGCATGGCTTGGTTTAATTCCAGGCTGTAACACAGGTCAGATTGTGCAGAGGACTTGTCTGATTCCGGTGGTCTTGTGCCGATGGTTGTCGAGGTCTTCACTGGGGATCTGTCCCTGGGGCTCATCTAGTTGTCCTGGTCTCCGCTGACATTCAGGGCTGTAGAGTCATCTCTAGGCGCTAATCTACCATCTGGACTGGATACAGACTGGATCTGTTAGCTACAGTTACCTCAGAATAAGAATAAAACAGACTACTATTAGCGTAGATGGCATTCTTCTAACAATGTAACGTAAATAATGTAAAGTACATCGAATGTTATGGGAAGTGTTCCCGGTTCCGTTTGACCTAATTAACAGAGCAGCCATCGAGTATTAGACAGTGTTTTAGGTTGTTACATGCGGAGGTTTTTGGTCCAATAATTAAAAATACAGTTTTTTATATCACCTATGCATTTTGTTGGTTTTGCGAATTGGTATGTTTCATTGGGCCGTGAAGAAATATAGAGCTGAGTATCATCAGCATAACAGTGAAAGCTAACAGCGTGTTTCCTGATGATATCTCCCAAGGGTAACATGTAAAGCGTGAAAAGTAACGGCCCTAGTACTGAGCCTTGAGGTAACTCCATACTGCACTTGTGATCAATATGATACCTCTTCATTCACTGCTACGAATTGATGACGGTCAGATAAGTACGATTTGAACCATGCTAATGCACTTCCATTAATACCAACAAAGTTTTCTAGTCCAATTAAAAGAATGTTGTGGTCAATAGTGTCGAACGCAGTGCTAAGATCCAGTAGCACTAATAGAGAGATACAACCACGATCAGATGATAAGAGCAGGTCATTTGTAACTCTAAAGAGAGCAGTGTCAGTACTATGATACGGTCTAAATCCTGACTGGAAATCCTCAGATACCATTTTTCTCTAAGAAGGAATATAATTGTGAGGATACTACTTTGTCTAGTATCTTGGACAGAAAAGGGAGATTTGAGATCGGTCTATAATTAACTAATTCTCTAGGATCAAGTTGTATTTTTTTTTAATGAGAGGCTTAATAACAGCCAGTTTGAAGGTTTTGGGGACATATCCTAATGACACTGACAAATTAATAATAGTCAGAAGAGGATCTATGACTTTTGGAAGTAACTCTTTTAGTAGTTTAGATGGAAAAGGGTCTAACATACATGTTGGTTTAGATGATTTAACAAGTTTATACCATTCTTTCTCTCCTATAGTAGAGAATGAGTGGAATTGTTCCTCAGGGGATCAATAGCGCACTATCTGATGTGATACTGTGGCTGACAGCTGCAAGGTTAGGATTTGATCTCTAATAGTATCGATCTTGGAAGTAAAGAAGTTCATAAAGTCATTACTGCCCTGCTGTGGGGAAATGTCTGCATCTGTTGATGCTTTGTTTTGTTCATTTAGCCACTATATTAAATAAATGCCTGGGTTTGTGTTTGTTTTCTTCTAAAAGAGACCAAAAATAAGCAGTTCTAGCATTTTTTAGAGCTTTTCTAGAACTTTCCCGCCATGCAATACGAAATACCTCTAGTTTTGTTTTCTTCCAGCTGCGCTCCGTTCTCTGGGCTGCTCTCTTTAAGGCATGAGTGTGCTCATTGTACCACGGTGTCGGACTGTTTTCCTTTATCTTCTTTAAGCGTAAAGGAGCAACTGTAAATGAAGTGCTAGAAAATAAATTATTTCATTTTTGTATGCAGTTATCAGTTTTTCTGAGATAGTGGATATGCTGAGGAATTGAGAAGTCAGGAAGATTATTTACAAAGCAGACTTTGTGGAAGAAGTGAATGGTTCTACCATATTTTTAATAAGGAGTTGAATTTGCAGCCTTAGCTATATGGAGTTTACACAAGACTAGATAATGATCTGAGATATCATCTCTCTGCTGCAGGACGCCATCAATATCAATTCCATGTGACAGTATTAAATCTAGAGTATGATTGCGACAATGAGTAGACCCTGACATGTGTTGTCTAAACCCAATAGAGTTCAGAATGTCGATGAATAGGGCTAAAATGATTAGTCGACATTATCGACAATAAAACATTTTCGACAAATATTTTTGTTGTCGAGTAGTCGTTTGATCTCATATGACCTAATGTGAGAGCCTGCAATAATGTGGTTTGACCAGTGTGGTCAAACCACCATGACCACATACTTGACCCGCGGTATGAAAGCAACAATTAAGAACACATTTGATTACAGCAATGTGGATGTTTGCACGAACTCTGAAGTTCGGCACTCCAGTAAAGAAAAGTCCAGTCACGTCACGTTTATTTAGATAACAGTACTTTATGCAATAGATAGCCTTAAATCAAGCAGCTTTACAGTATTAAACATGAAAAACCAGTCAGTGTCGCTTTCAGTTAGAATTACAACCTTCTTTTCTGTTTTAAAGCAGCTCTCCAGTGTAGAGCTAGCTAATGATCAAATATTTTTATTAGGGGGAAAAAATATATTTAATTAAAGTTTTAGTTTGGTTTGATCTAGCTCAGGACTGTTTTGATTATCATAACCCTATAAGGTATTTTAAGAGTGATTATGTTGTGAATAAAATAGTTTATCCAAAAATAAGACGTCCTATCACTAACCTTTATTTAGTTTTTTTATACATATGACTTACAAAAAGAGATGTTAGGCAGAATGTGTCATTCAGTTACTTTTTCATATGGCTAATTAAATGGCGAATAAGAGAGTTTCTCCGTCATCTCATTTTGTGTGCCAAATATATTTATTTGTATAAATTAATTGTATAATTGCAGTTACATAATGTGACTTTCAAAAGTTGAAATACTTTAATTTATTTGTTAGAATGTATAAATATTTTAACTAATTGCAAAAGCTGAATAATCAATAAATGTGTAATGATTAACGAGGTAAATAACTGATGATTAGTCGATTAATCATTCTAATAATTGTTCATCAATTATCAAAATAATCGTTTGTTGCAGCTCCTATCTATGAATGCTGATCCCAATGCATCTTTTTTCATTATCAACATGGATATTAAAATCACAAACAATTAAGACTTCAAAAGGATTTGCAGATTTTCTGAGTTAGTTCTGGCTGCAGATAAAGTCTGTATGGTGCCCTGGTGGCCTGAATACAGTAGCCAGTATAAATGTCACCAGGGATTTAGCATTAACACTTGCTAATAACATGCTTTTGTGATCAGATGTGGATCTTGTCACAGAATGAGGCAGAAAATATGTTCTACACTGGTGTTAAATAGTGAGGGAGTGATATGAAACAGCTGGGTGCAATCAGTGTAAACAGGTGTGTGCAAT
This sequence comes from Sinocyclocheilus grahami, assembly GCF_001515645.1. Classification (NCBI taxonomy): domain Eukaryota; kingdom Metazoa; phylum Chordata; class Actinopteri; order Cypriniformes; family Cyprinidae; genus Sinocyclocheilus; species Sinocyclocheilus grahami. The sequence continues at coordinate 11,047 of NW_015507556.1, read as the reverse complement.
TCGTGCTGAGTGCAATCAGTGCAATGCATGATGGGAAATGTAGTCCGGGGTGATGTGCAACAGTGTGTAGTGCGAGAGTCAATGAATTGGAAAGTTCATGGACCGGATTCGTGACAGTAATAAAGGCCTATGTTTTTAGCAATGGATTATAAATATACTTAATTATGAAAATACCCAAGATGGCTTGAAGAACACAGATTGACCATATACCATTTTAAAAGTATTGATTTGGCACCAGTATCTTAAAAAACCCAAGTGATACCCAACCTTATCCAAGAGTAGTCATAATTAAGAGTAGACTTAAAGAGGTCATCGGATGCCCATTTTCCACAAGTTGATATGATTCTTTAGGGTCTTAATGAAAAGTCTATAACATATGTTGGTTAAAATGTCTAAATGGCAGTGTAAAACAACACCCTTTTACCCTGTCAAAATGAGCTCTGTTTTCAGCAAGCTGTTTTAGTCCATGTTGCTTTAAATGCTAATGAGCTTTGCTGACCCCGCCCCTCTCTTCCATGGGATGATGAGCAGACTGTAAACTTCAGCTGCGAAACTTGCAAACTAGCACATTATTAGGAAAGGTGATTTGCAAAGATTCATAAAAAAAACCTTATACTCAGTACTTCTGTAGATGAAGCTGGATCACAAATGATTGGCGCGAACTTAAACGCATTTATGTAGATCGGGGATCAGCACATTCCCTTCAAAAATTAAATGACGACTGCTATATTCATTATTACATCCAGTGTTGGGGAGTAACTAGTTACATGTAACGGAATTATGTAATTTAATTACAAAATAAAAGTAATTGTAATCAGTTACAGTTACTGAGAAAAAATGTGTAATTAAATTACAGTTACTTATGAAAATATTAAGGATTACAAAGGGGGTTACATCTGCTTGATTCACACACACTCCCACATACAGATTTAATTGATTTCTTTCATAAATTGCAGTGACTGCTCTAAAATATGAAACACCAATGTTTCATGAGTTTAGAACATGCTTATTCGATAACTTTTATTTCCTATATGGGTTTATGCATAGCTAGGCTTCATTTTTTAAAGATTAACTGTTGTTTTCGAAGGCATTGTTAGATTCCAGTGTTTACTGTCATAGCTAAGCAAAGATTTGATTCCAAAAACAGTATCATAGCTAATAAAATATTTATTGTTATGATA
>NW_015507556.1:0-9758 GCF_001515645.1 Sinocyclocheilus grahami | reverse complement strand
CTGTGCTTCAAAGGGGACATTGATCTTCCACAATTTGGTATGATTCTTCAGGGTCTTCATGAACGGTCTGCAACATACTTTGGTTAAAATTCCTCAGTGGGCGTGTAAAACAACACCCTTTTTACCTTGCTCTGTTCACAGCGACTCATTTTGGGGCATGTCCCTTTAAATGCTAATGAGCTCTGCTCACTCGCCCCTTTCTTCCGTGGAAGAGCAAAGGCGATTTGCAAATAATCATAAAAAATATAAAGTGTCAGACTTCTTCTGGAGGTGCAGCTGGATCACGAACATGGGGTACTGATCTGTCCTTGAATTTGAACTTTTTAACAAAACCTGCCTTGAATTGTCCCTCATTCAGAAAGCAGTCTGCAGTAAAATGATTTGCGCAGACAAACGAATTTAGGTGTATTCAGTGGCGCATTACCATTAAAAACAAAACTAATGCACTGCATCCTAAGTGGTGGTTGTGGGCGGGGCCTGAACAATATGACATCATATTGCTCAGAAAATCAAAACGGCTTGATAATTGAGATTGTTTGGGATTTTGGGGGATTAAAAAAAAAAAAAAAAGGAGTGAATGGATTATCATCATTGTAGGGTGGTTGTGTCCACACACTGCTAAGATACATTTATATGCAAACACCATGTAAAAGTGAACTTTGCATCCAATGTCTACTTTAAATTTAAATAAAATCTTAATTCAAGTGATGAAGCGCCGGAGTCGACACAATGGCGGACTGATGACAGCTCACTCAGGGCGGAGCTAAGGTAAGACGGACCTGTCAATCAACTATCGTGGGAGGGGCCTGTGCAGAACTACGTCATTCTGACAGGGAGTCTCAAAACAGCCTGATTTGAGAAAGGGGATTTTAAGATAGGTATTTAAAAAAAAAAAAAAAAACACTAGGTGGATTTTTATCATTATAGGATGGATGTTTACTCACTTCCAACACACATTTATGTTAAAACAACAACAAAAGTGAATTTTGCATCCAATGACCCCTTTAAATCATCCTTACCTGTGCATTCTCTCACTAAATATGCATCAAATAATTCAGTGCAATGTTCATTACTTCCTGCAGTTCACCATTTTATTTATAATCATTTAGTTACATTGTGGCATAAGACAGAAATTTAACATTTTGATTCCAAGTTACCAGTAAACGGAATGGCACAACGTCTCCAAACAATCTAAATTAGAGTGTCTACTACAATATTTGAAACTACAGCAAAGGACACAGTCAGGTGTGGATACAGGAGATCATATATATATATATAAAAAAATAAAAAAGCTTCAAGACAAGTATAAAAAAAAGTGAAGAATACAAATAAAAGACATGGCTATGAAGGTACCATAATCAGATACGGCACATTCAGCTGTGGTGTGAGCGTAGTCTTCATTTCAAACAGATACCCATTTTCTGGAGCTATTTTGAATTACAGGGCTATTTAAAAGGTTAGTTCACCCAAAAATGAAAATTAGCCCATGGCTTACTCACCCTCAAGTCATCCTAGGTGTATATGACTTTCTTCTTTCAGAAGAATCCAGTCGGAGTTATATTAAAAATTGTCTTTGATCTTTCAAGCTGTTTAATGCCACTCAGCGGGTGTTGCATGCATCAGTCCAAAAGAAGTGAAATAAAGCGCATCCATTCATAATAAAAAGTGCCTCAAGCAGCTCCGGGGGGTGAACGAAGGCCTCCTGTAGCGAATCGATGCGTTTTAGTAAGAAAAATATCCATATTCAAAACTTAATAATCACTTGAATCTAGCTTGCGCCAGCAGTTGTTCACAGAAGCAGCTCCGGGAGCATGACGTATGAGTTCAGCGCTGCGCATGCGCCGGTGAGTCTCGTGAAAACCAACGTTTGTTAACAGGAGCAAAGGAAGCAAAGTTTCCTTACTTTAGCAAAGGAAAACCAGTCTCCTCTTGGCTTATATCGAAATCTTCCCACATTCTTCTTTACTAATCCTGGTTTTGTACTTCTAATTAGTGACCGTTGTTTTGTTTTGATCTCTCCGCTGTGCTTCCGCGCGTTCATCACTTCTGAGCGGCCCGTGCGCAGCGCTGAACTCATACGTCATCCGCCCGCAGCTGCTTCTGTTTACAACAGTGAGCGCAAGCTACATTAAAGTGATTATTACGTTTTAAATATGGATATTTTTCTTACAAAAACGCATTGATTCACTACAGGAGGCCTTTGTTCACCCCCCGGAGCCGTGTGAGACACTTTTTATTATGGATGGATGCGCTTTATTTAACTTCTTTTGGACTGATGCACTGCAACACCTGCTGATTGCCATTAAACAGCCTGAAAGATCAAAGACCATTTTAATATAACTCCGACTGGATTCGTCTGAAAGAAGATAGTCATAAGTCACCTAGGATGCCTTGAAGGTGAGTAATTCATGGGCTAATTTTCATTTTTGGGTGAACTAACCCTTTAAAGCTTTCTCCACAAAGCACAAAAATACCGTCTCATTTTCATGACTTCTTAGGTGCATCTATTGGGTGTAATGTCAAAAGAAATGTATTACATTGATCACAGTTAATGGGGATTTTTAAAATTTCTTCTTTTGGTAAACCTCGTCACGGTCACACTTTATTTCCAGAATGATCTTGAAAGGCCTCTCTCCAGTGTTAACTCCTATGTGTCTTCAGGTTTCCTTTGACTGTGAAACACTCTGCACAATGATGGCATATAAAAATAGTTTCACACATATTTCATGTGAATCTTAAGATTTTCTATTTATGAGAAGCTCTTCCCACAGGCTTCTCTCGAGTGTGTTGTTTTTTAATGTGAGCATTGAGGCTACCTTTATGACTGAAACTCTTTCCACACTGAGCACATTTACAGCATTTCTCTGCCGAATGAGTCTTCATGTGGTAATTAAGGCTTACCTTACGAATGAAACGCCTTCCACACTGATCACATTCGAAGGGTTTCTTTCCGGTGTGCCTGATCTTGTGACACTTGAGGCTAAATTCTGTTGTGAGGGTCTTTCCACAACGATCACATGTGAACAGCTGCTTTCCAGTGTGAATCTTCATGTGGTAATTACGGGTGCATATATGTGTGAAACTCTTTCCACAATACTTGCAAGAGTAAGGCTTCTCTTGAGTGTGAACTCTCATGTGGACTTTAAGGTTTTGTTTTGCAGGGAAACTCTTTCCACACTGTTCACATGTATAAGGCTTCGCTCCAGTGTGAATGCTCATGTGGAAATGAAGGGTGCTTTTCTGTGTAAAACTCTTTCCACACTGTTGACATGTGAAAGGTTTCTCTCCCGAGTGAGTTCTCATGTGTCTTTGAAGGTGCACTTTTTGCGCAAAACTGTTTCCACACTGTTGGCAGGTGAATGGCTTCTCTCCCAAGTGAGTTCTCATGTGATTTTTAAGGTGTCCTTTTTGAGTGAAACTGTTTCCACACTGTTGGCAGGTGTAAGGCTTCTCTCCCGAGTGAGTTCTCATGTGCCTTTTAAGGGCTCCTTGTTGAGTGAAGCTCTTTCCACACTGTTGGCAGGTGAATGGTCTCTCTCCAGTGTGAACTCTCATGTGCATTTTAAGTTTTCGTTTTTCACCGAAACTCCTCCGACAATGATGGCAGGTGAAACGGCTGTTAGATTTGGTTTTCTGAGCTCTTTTTCATATAGAAGCCGTTTTAGTCTGTGTGGCATTTTCACCAGTTATGAAATCATGGTGTTTCTCATTCTGATCTGTCTGTTCCATTTCATTCGGATCTTGATTCTCCTCTTTCAGCACCAGCTGGTCTAAAGGAAAAAAAGACAAATACAAGTTAACCAGTTTGAAGCCAAAAAGCGAAAGATGTGAAAACCAACATGAAAGCTTTTAAGGCCGGGACACACCAAGCCGACTTAAAACAACTAGCAGCCACAAAAGCCGACGGTGTTTGTCATTCAAAAGGAGAAACCGAAACAAGGGTATACGGGATATACGGCAATATACAAAATGTACACAAAGCAGCGCTTGCTTACTATTGTGAATATGAGTTATGTTGATAACTTAATTCATTTTAATCTTTTTGTAAACATTCGCATATTGGAATGCTTGGGTAAGATCTCGTAACATTAGAACAGCCTTCTGTCTCTGCAGCCTTCATTTAATTACTAGTTTTCATCTCTTTCGCTTTAATTTTCAAGAACTGACTCATTCGCTAAACTGAACATCCAATCAGAGCTCTCACTCTCGCCGACGGTTCAGGTTTGGGTCAGGCTCAGTTTGTAGCAAAACTAAAACTATATACAGTAGGCTATGCTGCTTTCATAGATGCATGCACACACACATTGCTGAACACAGATATCGAAGATCACACAGCGCACACACACAGAAACATTGTGGTGCACAGAAACTTTTAATAAAATAGCTTCTACACTGACTCGCTACATTATATTTCTCAGCAACGAAGGGATAAAATTGCTGTTTTTGACGCAACTAAGCTTTATTGCTTGTAGAGAGAGAGATGCGCAGCTGCAGGTAATGCACATGCGCAACTTTCATCCCTCTCATACGCTCTCTCTCGCATGTGCTAATTAATTCAAATAAATTATATAATTAATTCAAATAAATGTGATCTTACCGCACTACTTCATCTCTGTGTCTGACTTAAAGCAGGCAGAATGCTAACGAGCCATAACTGATGAAAATGACAGTATTTTTACCGTTTGCCTCCAAGTCCTATCTATCTATCTATATCTATATCTATATCTATATATATATATATATATATAAAATCACTGATCATAAACTAGATGTACTCCGTTTGACAGAAACCTGGCTAAAACCAGATAAACAAGAAACAAGTGTTAATGATAAATCCCCTGTGATGTTTATGAAATTATGCAGCCAAGCGATGATATCTCAGATCATTATTTAGTCTTGTGCAAACTTCATATAGCGAAAACTGTAAATTCTACTCCTTGTTGCAAGTATGCTAGAACCATCACTTCTACCACGAAAGACTGCTTTGTAAGTAATCTTCCTGATTATCTCAATTCCTCAGTATATCCAATACCTCAGAACAACTTGATGATGTAACAAACTATGGATTCTCTCTTTTCTAGCATTTTAGATACGATTGCTCCTTTACGCTTAAGGAAAACAGTCTGACACCGTGGTATAATGAGCACACTCGCACCCTAAAGAGAGCAGCCCGGAAAATGGAGCACAGCTGGAGGATCACAAAACTACAGGTATTTCGTATTGCATGGCGGGAAAGTACTTTCTCTTACAGAAAAGCCTTAAAAATCTGATTACTTTTCGTCTCTTTTAGAAGAAAACAAACACAACCAAGTATTTATTCAATACAGTGGCTAAATTAACGAAAAATAAAGCATCAACAGGTGTTGACATTTCCCCACAGCACAGCAGTAATGACTTTATGAACTACTTTACTTCTAAGATCGTTACTATTAGAGATAAAATTGTAGCCATGCAGCTGTCAGCCACAGTATCACATCAGATAATCCTCTATAGATCCCCAGAGGAACAATTCCACTCATTCTCTACTATAGGAGAGGAATAATTGTATAAACTTGTTAAATCATCTAAACCAACAACATGTATGTTAGACCCTATTCCATCTCAGCTCCTAAAAGAGGTGCTTCCAGAAGTCATAGATCTCTGGCTATTATTAATTCATCATTGTCATTAGGATATGTCCCAAAAACCTTATTAAGCCTCTCATTAAAAAACCACAACTTGACCCCAACAAGTTAATTACAGACCGATCTCGAATCTCACTTTTCTGTCAAAGATACTAGAAAAGGTAGCATCCTCACAACTATGTTCCTTCTTAGAGAAAAAAATGGTATCTGTGAGGATTTCCAGTGAGGATTTAGACCGTATCATAGTACCGAGACTGCTCTCATTAGAGTTACAAATGACCTGCTCTTATCATCTGATCGTGGTTGTATCTCTCTATTATGGTGCTTTTCCACTGCGTGGTACAACTTGGCACGGCACGGCTTGGCTTGCGTTTCCACTGCAGTTTAGTACCGCTTTCGAGTGGGCGGGATTATTCACATGTCGTTAAAAAAAAGTACCAGGTACTGTACCCAGTGGAAAACCCCCCAAAAGTGAACCGTACCAAGCCGTACCATGCAGTGGAAAAGCGCCATTAGTGCTACTGGATCTTAGCACCGCATTTGACACACAACATTCTTTTGAATAGACTAAAAAATTATGTTGGCATTAGAGGAAGTGCATTAGCATGGTTCAAATCATACTTATCTAACAGTCATCAATTCGTAGCAGTGAATGAAGAGGTATCATATCGATCACAAGTGCAGTATGGAGTACCTCAAGGCTCAGTACTAGGGCCGTTACTCTTCACGCTTTACATGTTACCCTTGGGAGATATCATCAGGAAACACGGTGTTAGCTTTCACTGTTATGCTGATGATACTCAGCTCTATATTTCTTCGCAGCCCGGCGAAACATACCAATTTGAAGAACTAGCGGAATGCATAGTCGATATTAAAAACTGGATGACTTGTAATTTCTTACTGCTAAATTCTGAAAAAACAGGTGTTAATTATCACTAGAACCAGGAAGTATGACCATATTAGCCCGGTTCTGTTCTTTATTAAACATCGTATAGATTTTAAAATCTTGCTTATTACTTATAAAGCCCTGAATGGTTTAGCACCTCAGTATTTGAACGAGCTCTTATTGCATTATAGTCCTCCACGTCCACTGCGTTCTCAAAACTCTAGCAATCTGATAATACCTAGAATATCAGAATCAACTGCGGGCGGCAGATCCTTTTCCTATTTAGCGCCCAAACTCTGGAATAACCTACCTAACATTATTCGGGAGGCAGACACACTCTGTCAGTTTAAATCTAGATTAAAGACCCATCTCTTTAACCTGGCTTACACATAACACACTAACACATTTCTAATATTCAAATCCGTTAAAGGATTGTTAGGCTGCAATTAATTAGGTCAACCGGAACCGGGAACACTTCCATAACACCCGATGTACTTGCTACATCATCTCGTCTGACTAGAGGAGAACGGCACCCTATTTCGACACACCATTTCCCTTTTTTAATACTGTAAAGCTGCTTTGACACTTTCTGCATTGTAATCTGCACTATATAAATAACGGTGACTTGACTACAGTATATTAAAATCTTTTAAGGCAAATGCTAGCTGTGGATTATCCCTTACATATAACGTGTTCATGCCGTTTGTTGTTATATATAACAATCTATATTTAAAAGGAAACGTGTTTTGCCTGTTGTTCATAAACTTTCATAACTGGTAAGTGTTTTTTACTTTTGCCTTGTGTGCTGAACTGGCCGTGAGCCTTCATGAATCCGTTTCTTTGCGTGTTTTTGTTTACTGACCGTTGCATGCAATCGTGAAATACAGCATATTTAAAAAGTTTTGCTATTCATTGTGAAAAACCAATTATGGGTTCAGGCTCTAAATTTAACTGTGCAGCTTGGGTCGGTATTATATAAACTTGTATAATATATGCTGCATTAACTAAATAAAATAACAAAAAATTGATAATATATTAAAAATATAATTATTGTGTAAACATACTTGGTAATAAAGCTCTTCTGATTCTGAGAATTTTAAAATGCAGTTTAACCTAATTACAAGTACTTAATATTTGGAATATGATTACGTAATCCAGATTACATGCAATCAGTTACTACCCAGCTCTGTTTGCATAGAGATGCGCAGCGGCTCAGCTGAGACGGAAAACTAGTTTTGTTGACAAAATAGAGCAAAATCAGAAAATAGTATTCTTAAAAAACTAAGTCACTTAATATTGCCTTCTTGGTTATTAAACTGCTATATAAAATCAACATCACATTTGCAAGCTGTCTTTATAATTATTAAAAGCTGTCACTCATCTCAGTTCATTCAAGCTCTTTTCGGCTAGATGACGTTATTTTTAGGCAGAGTTTACATAAAAACCTGGATCACTTCAGGTACGTTAAAGCTTTTAAGCTTTATCCATATCGAATTTTCTCATCTGTTGAAGTAAGATGTTTCAGCAAAAATCACGGTTATGCTGGATAATAGGGGTGGGAGAGAAAAAAATCGATTCACCTATCGCGATTCTTTTTAAAACGATTTAAAAATCATGACTAAAATGGTATGCAAAGTAACATAGCACTTTATTTCAGAAAGTATTTTTTCTACTCATTTTGTTGAACATTTGACCGTTATAGTCATGTGCAAAAAAACAAATGTATGCGTATGTGCGTAATATTCAAGATTCTACATTTCTGACTGCTAGCTTGAGCTTTAGGGTTAGGTTAAGTTGTTCCATAAGCAACTGTCGGGAACTAAACATAACTACTATTTAAAGAACGGCAAGCAAAGTATTAGTCAGAAGAGGGGTCAAAATAGGAGTTTTCACCTGAGATTCAGAGCCAAATTACAGGGGGTTAAAATGACTTCAGAAAGATGGCAGCATCATAATGTTGTTTTCACACAGAGATTGTTAGGTCTGTTAGTAAAATCTGTTGACTTTAGCAATCTGTGTTGCATTATGTGCCAATGGTGACCGTTCAAAAATGAGGAAACAGCACTTTTCAAGTTTTTTTCTCCAAAGTTTGCATGCCTGTACCTCAAGAAGTATTAAAGATATCTTAATGCCCCTTTAGATATTGGGTCTTAACAAACTTTCCTTTTGGCGTCTTCATTTTTAATGCTCTATATGGTTCGGTTCCAGAGATATTGGAATTTAAATATGGCTTCAGGAGTAAATTGTTAAAATGTACATATTTTCAGTGGTCAAAAACCAAATGTGGGTCACTTTGCAAAAATATGATACTTCTTTCCTTTTAAAGAGGAATATCAGAAGAACAAATAATGTTGAAACTAGAGATGTATCTCTATCAAAACAACTGCATTGAACATACCTGTCTGAGTGCCATAAGTATTCTTTTTCCAAAGTTTGCATGCCTGTACCTCAAGAAGTATTAAAGATATCTTAATGCCCCTTTAGATATTGGGTCTTAACAAACTTTCCTTTTGGCGTCTTCATTTTTAATGCTCTATATGGTTCGGTTCCAGAGATATTGGAATTTAAATATGGCTTCAGGAGTAAATTGTTAAAATGTACATATTTTCAGTGGTCAAAAACCAAATGTGGGTCACTTTGCAAAAATATGATACTTCTTTCCTTTTAAAGAGGAATATCAGAAGAACAAATAATGTTGAAACTAGAGATGTATCTCTATCAAAACAACTGCATTGAACATACCTGTCTGAGTGCCATAAGTATTCTTTTTCCAAAGTTTGCATGCCTATAACTCTAGAAGTATTAAAGATAATCGCAATATGATTTTAGATTCTAGTTCTTCATCAACTTTTCTTTTGGAGTCTTGATTTTCAAGGCCCTACATCATTCAGTCTCAGAGATATGGGGATCTCAATGAGGCTCCATTTTCAGATTGTTGAATATTACATTTCAGCGCTTGAAAACCAAATGTTGGTCACTGCACACAGCTGATACTTAGTGTATTTAAAGCAGAATATCTGAAGAATAAGTCATGTTGAAACTAGAAATGCAGCTTGTTTCTCTCCATCAAAACAACTGTTTAGGACATATCTGTTTGAGTGTCATAAACATTCTTTTTTTTGTGCTAAATTTGTGTGCCTGTCAAGTTATCTTTATATGATTTTAGATTCTGGTTCCTAAGAATTTTTTCTTTGGAATTTTCATTCTCCTGATTTACTGGGTGACGTCACAATAACAGACGTCCAGCA
>NW_015507555.1:62554-63251 GCF_001515645.1 Sinocyclocheilus grahami | reverse complement strand
ACATTCATCAAAATAAGAATGTGGAAACTAAACCTACAAACCTTTTTCCTTGTGTGCGCTGCTGGACCGTCATCATCCTCCTCTTCTTCATCTGTGTGTTTGCGGATCGGAGTGTTGTTCGTCAAAGTTTAGTGCAGCGTAAACATTCTAGACTCACATAACTGTACTTAGATCAAAGATCAAAAACATCTCGGTGATTTATTAGCTTTAGGTGGAGCATAACGGAAGTTCCTCTTCAGGAACTCGAGCTGCGTCGAAAAACGCTAGGGGAACGCCGTTCAGCGTGACGGGCTCTGAATCTCGTGTGTAATCAGACCAACAGCTGGGCGAGACGTCACGGCGGGTGACGTAATGACCAGTAGGCTATAAAAGCACGTGCGGTGAGACCAGCGTCAGCTTTTTGTCATTCAGCAAGCGCTCTGTGTGTGTGTCAGTCTGATATCTGTTTGTGAGTCATATTTGGTGTTGTCTGTCCCGTAGGGCTAGAAAATAAGGAAAATAATTATGTCCAAGGCACATGACAAGTCACATCATTTGAGTAGGGGCGAAGGCAGCCAGCGTTTCAAACTGTGTGTTCCTCCCTGCCCGCGTTTCATTACGGGTGCGGATACACACAGTTTGTGCGTTGTCTGCCTGGGAGCAGAGCATGCTGAGTCAGCTCTTGAGAGCGCTGACTGCCCGCATTGCGAGTGTCTTC
>NW_015507555.1:55999-57916 GCF_001515645.1 Sinocyclocheilus grahami | reverse complement strand
AATAATTCAGTTTCACAATTTGGATCACAACGTCGGCAACTTGGACGGTGTCCAAACAGCCTACAGAGCCAATTTCTGGGAATATTTTTTGTTTTTTCAACTCTTACAATTCCCTCAATACTTACAATTCTCTCAATATAATCTTTATTGTTCATTTAGTGTATATATATATATTTTTTTAATTGTATTGCTTTTTCATTCCAGTTAAATCAAAGCGCTTTTACATAAAACATATATGCCACACACACATTCAGCTTCCCACACAGCACAAAGCAGCCAACACAGTTAATCATTCAGCCAAAACATTCAATGCTTCAATGTTTCCACCATTTTGACGCACATACAAATATTTTTACAACAGATAATGGACAAACAAAGACTAACAGTTTAACTTAGTCTGCAGACACCTAATTCAGCCGCCCCTCCCTCATAAGCACCCCTCAAAGCCACGCTCCACCGTCTGAGCGGCTCTTTGATTCCTGGGCTTGATTATTTTGGGAAGTCCCTGAACAGGTTTTAGTGTCCCTTCTCGACACTTGTGTACACAACTTAATACTCTGATCAAAGCAACCCCTCCCTCATAAGCACCCCTCAAGGCCACGCTCCCCCGTCTGAGCGGCTCCTTAATTCCTGGGCTTGCTTATTTTGGAAAGTCCTCTCTCATAAGTACCCCTCAAGAGCCACGTTCCCTCTTTTCTGAACGGCTCTCTTGATTCCTGGGCTTACTTATTTTGAAAGGTCTTTGACCCAGTATGTGCCCCTTCTCGGCACAGCGCGGCGCTTCTTCTTATTTACAACTTATATACTAAAGCTTTTTACTACTCTAAAGCATGTGAATCTTTTGACATCTGGAACCTCTCAATTCCACTTTTATTTTACTTAATTTAGTTCAAATCTTAGATTCATTTATTGGTGAAGCCCTGTCTCAGATTACCATCACAGGTGTGACCCTAGTCAACCACACAAACAGTCTTATTTCCAATTTAAGCAAAATATTGCCTACCTCGTTTTTTCGGGCGCCCTTTTCAGAGATCTGTTTGTATGGTCGTCCAGGTACCCCACCCACGATGGTCCTCGCAGACGTTGGACTCCAAGCCAATCCTGTTCGTGACGCCAATCTGTTGTGGATTTTTCTTGGGTGCGGCCAATGAAGTGGAGGAGCAGAGTTCCGGATGTCAAAATAAGACTTTATTTAACAAAGAAATAAAGCCGGGAAGACAGTCACAGCATTCCAAATCATTCCAAAGTCTTTGTTTGTCAGCTCATGTTATTATACCCCTTGTTCTCTCCAAATTTGGTCATTTTCAGTTTTTTCTTTGTTCCGGTTACTTTTTATTGGTTATAGATACCTGATTTGCTACAATTGTTTCCAACTCTTTTGGCCTTGTTTTCTAATTGGTTGGTAGTGTGGTCATACGAGATGTGTGTCAAATTTATCTACTTGCTTTTGTTTTGCCACCTTCCATTGGTCGGTAATGTGGTCATACGAGATGTGTACGTCACATCCATCCACCTGTTCCTGATAATATTAGATTATTTCATGTTTACGTCTGCTGTCTACAGAAAGGTCCATTGTCTAATGAAAGGACCATTATACGTGTTGTTACATTATTTCAAGCTCACTGGTGTACTGTCTAATGAAAGATTCACTGTCTAATGAAAAGACTATTATTCGTTCTATGACATCCAGAGTTAGAGAAATAGTCAGTTATTCCTGTATGTCTCTGCATGCTAAGTGAAGAAGCAACTAAAGTAGCAACAAAACTGTGATTTTGTGTTGTGTTGTAGTCAGTTACATGTGTTTTGGCAGAGGTGAGCACCTGAACATATATAAGTCTGCTTACATTTAGTAACTGTAAAAGCAGGACACAGCTACTGCAAATGATCTCAGACGTATTGATGCATATACATTTGATT
>NW_015507555.1:47551-55610 GCF_001515645.1 Sinocyclocheilus grahami | reverse complement strand
AATAAATCAAACTTTTTGTCATATAGTAGCCTATACTCTCTCTTATAGGTCATGCAATAGCTATTGTTTTTTTGTTATGGTTGTGTTACTTAAGTTCTTGTGCAAGACGTTTAAACAATAAAGTGAATGTTGTGTAACAAAACATGTACCTTAATATTTCATGAATCTATTTTTATTTTTTTTCTTTATTTTTTTGTAGGATTTTGCATTCCTACTAAATTAAAAAAATGCATTGTGATTATTAGAAGGATGAAAAACCGACCATTTTACAGTAACAGAGTCAGTTCAGCTCACGGATGCAGATGAATGAATGTTTGTAGCATCAAAACAAGGACAAAAAGTCATTGTTGTGAACTACTGTAATGACTTTAAAAGCAGCTACATGCTGTAGATTCTGGAAGTTAAAATCTTCATTTATTCCACAAGGAGAAGGACTTTTGATGATTCTGATATATACAGTTTATCTGTTTGTTTGTTTTTTGCTTTAGTCTTGAAACTTCAAACTTCAGTTTGAAAAGTTTGTACTGCTGTGATTCTGAACGCTTGCACTATATTGCCTCATTAGTAACTTTTCACTATTTTTGATTGAACTGTTTAATAATGCTGTAAATGTGTGTGTGTTTCGGCTTCAGATTACTGTTGTGATTCTGAACTGTTGCACTGAAACCATCTGTTAGTTAATGTTCATTATATAAAATATAAAAGTTAATTATATTGCCTCATAATGAACTTTTTCACTATTTGATTTTTGAGGTTTAATGCTGTAAATGTGTTTATATTTAACCACCATTCAAATTTATTCTCACACCCGTGCAGTTATAATATAGGCCTATGTATGAGTCATAAATGTATATAGTTCAGTTAGTAAATATTCCGTTTTCAGTAAAATTCTGTGGTGACTAGGGATGTCAACGATTAATCGACGATCGATTAATTGTCGATAAGCGATGCAATCGATTAAAGCTATCGATGGTCGATTAAGTCGTTTAATTTTGGGCTGCGTATACGCTGTATGTATGTATAGATGCTATATGAGCTCGAACGGCATCCAAAAGCATGGTCGCGATGTAACATTTTCCAGCTAACCAATTATTCCTCTAATAAACAAAGCTTTTATACCACACTTGTCATAATCAGAGCTTATAATTGGTAGGATAAATAATTGCTGGATTCAAAACAGCAATTAATAGCCGCTGTGACCGACACTTGACTATACGTTTTCCCGGAGCATTCAATGATGATTCACTAAACGGTGATGCCACAACTAGAGCATCCTTCACAAGTTTCTGTAGGACTTAACTAGCCTAGGCACAGGTTTTCAAACCCTGGGACAAAATGGGATGCTTTAAGGAAAATATATAGCCTATGTAAGTAATAGGCCTAAATAAAAATAACAATTTGATTTCATAAAAAAAAAAAGCGAAATATATCTGGCTTAAATAATTAAGCTAACAGATTTAAAACAGAAGTGTGGCGCAGCGCTCCATAAACAAGTTTTTTATGTTTCAGCTGTTCGATCGCACCGGCGCCTCGCGCGCACACGCCCCACATATTCTAGCAATTCAAACTTACATCGCAGTCTGTTCATTATCAAAATAAAATACAGTCAACCAAACATATACAAGGTTACACTGGTCAGTTTAAATAGACCGTAGTATACCGGTCCACTCTGCTGTTATGCCAAGGACTTTTCTGCTCATGTGAAGAGGATGATCTTTTCCGTCTATATGCGAATGCGTGTAAAGTAGCTACAAGCCTAGTTTACATTATAAGTAATAGTTTAACATTCAAATACATTGCGAATATGGAAACATTTGGATTTGTGCCGAATGGTACGTGAGTAGGTAATAACCTCCAAATACATCTAGCCAAACCCGCGCTCGCTCCGTCTCGTATGCACGCAAGCAAGCACTGTCACCATCTAATGCACTGTCAATGCCGGATTTTTAAAAACAAATAGGCCTACCGGAACGCAAAAATTCAAAATCTGACATTTTCTGGAACAAGTAACTTTTGCACATCCTGTCATGCCGGGCTGCATAGACGCATTTTGCAGCATTAAGGTTAACGATTAATCGATTAATTGATCGTTAATTTAAACGACGATCGATCATGGATTTATTGTGATTTATTGGTGTGACAAATATTAGATTTGTTTTTTCATGGTTGCTACATGCAATGATAAAACAAAATGAAAATAGCCACATAACATAAATGAATGAAAAACTGAAAACAGTGTAATTAATGTAAAATGCATAGTATTAAAGAC
This sequence comes from Sinocyclocheilus grahami, assembly GCF_001515645.1. Taxonomy (NCBI): domain Eukaryota; kingdom Metazoa; phylum Chordata; class Actinopteri; order Cypriniformes; family Cyprinidae; genus Sinocyclocheilus; species Sinocyclocheilus grahami. The sequence continues at coordinate 53,341 of NW_015507555.1, read as the reverse complement.
AAAAGAAAAAAACATTAAAGAATATTTATTGTTTTGGCCTCCAGATGGCCTCAATACATTAGATTTGGAAACCTTTTCAAATCGAGTTCAGAGGAAAGTATTGGTAAAGCTTCGTTTCACCATCACAAAACAATTAGACCACACATAATTTTTATCTTTACAATTAAAAATCCAATAAATGTCAGAATATCTATGATATCTGTTATGTTCCCTTTCAACCTTTAGTAGATCTGACGTCATTGACCAGAAGAACAGCAGCAGCAGCAGCAGCCACGCCCATCAGAACAGTGACGACCAATCGGATCACAGCTTCAGCAGCATCACAATGATGGATGTGTACGTCTGTAAATAAATTATTTAATAAATAGTCATTTTCAATAAGCTGACTATAGTCTCTATAGATGAACTAAAAAAACTGAACGTTTTACTGAAGTGTAAAAAAAAAAGTTATCTGCACAATATAGCCTGTTTAGAAATACATGAGTGAGCTAAAGCAGTGTTTACCAACCGGGGTGCCGTGTAAAAAAATAAAATTTTAATATTTTCAAATTGCTAAAATGTTCAAAAAAGCATCTATTATATAATATACATTTCTGATGTCGCCAATAATTAGAGATTCGAGACGAAATTCCGGAGACCGCTCAGGTTTCACTTTCACATGTTGTGACGCTCTGCGTATTATCCCGCTCTGTGCATGTGCTCTCCTGGAGCGCTCCACTCATACACCGTTCATGCTCATCGGAACAGCAAAGTCCACTCAAAAATCGAGCCGACACGAAACTGTGTAGTACAGTATTGTTTCTGTTTGCAATAGCCCTACTGTGCTGTAACAAGGTGTGGTAAATGGGCAACTCTGGTAACGCTGCCCTCTCATTCATTGATCTGCTAACAGCTATGTTATGCTCATGTGTTCTGATAATAATAGCTTTCTAGGACTAAACATTATTTGGATAATTGGTAAAAAAATAAATAAAATAACTATTAAAAATAGTTAATAGCCCTACTGTTAGACCTACCTGAAAAACTAAAAAGCAATTTATTTCATTTGTAGGCCTATCTTTATTTTTTACTTGTGCTATCATTAGTAATTTGTTTATTTGTTCTTATTTTATTACTGACTGCTTACTTGTCATTTTTATTCAATTCAAAGTTTGAAATCAAGCTATCTCGTGCTACTGCACCAAAATTACCCCACTGTAAAATCAAAAATACACTGAGTGAGCAAAAATTTGTGAGATAGCTAGTTATAATGGTAATTAAATACACTGTAAAAACAATTATGTAAAATGTACGGTAAAAAAACGGCAGCTGTGGTTGCAGGAATTTTACCATAAAAAATAAGGTAGCAACGTTTTAGGTTTTACGATTTTAACTTAAATGTACAGTTAAATACCATAATTTCATTAACTGATATAATGTTAATATACCAACCTTATTGAAGTACTGAAATCTGTTTTGTAGCTTTGTAATACACTGATAACCACCAAATGCAGGAGGTGATGAGAAAGTCTCATCATGAACCAAAGCCCATCACAAGCAGCTTTTAGATATTAACATTTATAGAAGGTGCACAGTGTCATTCACACAAACACTAAACACCATCATGGTAACACACATGAAACTGAAATAATGCAATAAACATTAATTTAACTACATTAGGTGTAACACATAACCCTAATATACAAAACTGATTAAAAAAACTAAGAAGAAACAGTTATTTCAACAAAAAACCCATCAAATTTGAAATGTAACGCAGGGAATTCTGGGAATGTCTATTTACGGTTATTCACTGTAAATTATACAGTCTTTTTCACTTCCAAAAACGGTATACTAACGTAAAATTAATGTCTAATACATGTAATGTCCAATACAGTTTTTCACCGTATATAGTAGGGGAATTTACCGTTAACCATTTAACAGGTTTTTACTGTAGCATTTTTACAGTCTTTTACCGTTAAATTCATGGTAATTTTTTACAGTGTAATGTTTACATATGAATAAAAGCCTACATTAAAATCTGTCATATAAATTGGTCTCTTCATTAAAAATTCGCCTACTGATTGCCACCATTGATGGACAATTTTTTTTTATATTAAAAATATCTGTATGACAGTATATTCTGCAGTTCTTTCCTGATGTACCGAATATACTTTTCAAGGTATATCGAAGTTAAAAATTCAAGTATTGTGACAAAATGAATTTTGTAGGGTGCCACAAATTTGCTAAAATTTCCAAAGGGTCCCGCGACTAAAAAAGGTTGGGAAACACTGAGCTAAAGGATGACCGAAGCTCATTCATCATTTCTGGCATCGTAAGTTATCAGTTTTGGTAAAATAAATCTAATTAATTAAGTGGATAGGTGCAATAGATGCTCTTATCAGCGCTGCTGTACCTGCACATGTGTGACAGAGTTGAGTGATGTCCAGATGTGTGGTCTGGTTGCTGATGGGATTGTTGAGCACACAGCTGTAGGTGTTGTTATCCTGATATTCCACCTCCAGAGGTAGAGAGAGACTGATGCTGAGATCAGACACACTGATGCTGGACAATAAACTGTTTCCTTTGTACCAGGAGAGAGTCACATGACCCACATTCACCACTGAACACAATAATGAACAATATGATGATGATGATGATGAAGAACACTTTGAAGAGTTATTAATGATGACAGGAACAGGCAGACGAGCTGGGAAACATGAGACAAACATGACTAGATCAGAAAGTGTTTATTGCAGCATTAGTCAGTCAGTGAGTTTCTTATATGACAGCGATCTTCACTTCTCTCTCCACATTTATAAAAGATTATTACACATGGACAAGTAGCAAAGAAGAAACTGATGCTTAATTGAAATGATTTAGTTATTTTATTACTCAATAATCAAAATAAATGTAAAATAAATAACCTTTAATTTACAGGTAAATAAAAAGGTGAAACAAATATTTAACTCACCATAGACAGTGAGACTGAAACTCTTTTTCACACTGTTGATCTGTAGTTTATAATCTCCAGCATGTTCAGTTCTGGTGTTTGTGATGATCAGAGATCCAGTTTGATGATCCACCTTCAGTCTGTCTCTGAATCTCCCGTCAAGAACATCATCAAATACAGTGACTCTCTCATCCATTACAATGATTTGAGCTATTAATGTGTTTTCAGATCCAAACCTCCACCGAATCAGATCTTCATCCATCATTTCAGTTACACCAGAGTTTAGAGTGACTGAATCTCCCTCCAGCACTGACTCCACTGTAACCGTATCACCAAACACACCTGATAAACACAGTCACAGATTTGATGATTTGAATATTCCACACAGAAAAACTGCAGCCCAGTTCAATCTTTAAAGCCCTTGATTTCGGCGGATCGTGATTTGATTATTAGCCCAATTAAGTTATATGAACTTACTTTTCCTCTTTAACTCCATTTGTCATTTTACGTTTTGGATATTGAACTAAAGTTTATATGTTCTTGAAAATTAAATATAAAGTAATACATTGTCTTGACTTCTGAGTTTTGTCTGGCTTGTAAAATTCATTTAACTCGATCGTGTCTGTAAGTCATATGTTGGGGAGGGGTGATAGGCCTACACAGAGACCGCGAAATACAGAACGTCAGTCATCGCCATTTTAGGTGCAGCTGCCTGGAGACCTTACATGAATTCGTGTCGAGAAACACAAAGAATGCGAGGAAGCTGAGTTTTTTTTTTGTAATGATAAATTAATAATGTTGCGATTTATTGCGTGTTAGCAAATTTGACCGTGCTCCGCGAATGTAATATGAGTTTTCCCTAGTTTATTCACTGCTTTCCAGAGCCTCAAACGCTAAAAAAGTTATATCACTTCAGTTCACAGTGCTTATATTTTAGTTGGTCTTCGACCTGAAGTCTTCACTTATTATTATTTATTTCAGTTGTTGCGTGACTAGGCCCATATTGAGCCGCAATCTGTGAACATCCGGTCCCATTCGGCCACCTGTATTTTGCTGCAGGATACATTAAACTTCCAAAAAGCGTCTTTCTCAGCTGTCCTGTACTGTATTTGTACTGTAATTCCAAAAACAGACAAACATTCAAATCCAGGAAGCTGCTGGCTTGAACGGGTGTTCACAGATGACGACTCACTTGACGGGGGCCATGTAAGGACCATAGACTGTATAAAAATTATGAGATAATCAAGATGCATGATGTAAGAAAATATGTTTACACATTGTTAATGTACTGATGATACTGAATTCATTGTAGAACACAGTGGGCCTCATTTATCAATCTAACGTAGAAACGAGCGCAGATCTGTGCGCACAAATCAACTTACGACAGAGTTCACGTGTGATTCATGAAACACTCTTATGCCGCCAATCTCATCGTACGAATGATCGTATGTTTTTTTTTTAATTAATGCTCAAAAATCAAGAATAGTACACATAGAATAATACAACCATTAACATAAAAAGATAAAAAATAATAACAAAAAAGAAAGAAAAAGAACAAAGGAAAAAAAGAAAAAAAGAAAAAAGGGGGTTGTTAATACATTATACACTGAAAGAATACAATTGAGATTTACATGTCATTAAAGATAGGAAAAAAGATAGGAAAAAAGTTACAGATAGATAAAGTTTTTAAGGCTTCTTTGTTCTTAGACAACTGGATTAATGAAAGGTATTGCTCAAAATCTTTTATAAAAACAAAGAAGAGAGGTCTAGAATTTGAATATTTGCATTTGTGGATGTGAAATTTTGCAAGAAGCAAAACCAGATTCACTACATAAAACTGTTTCCTTTTAGATTGTTCATACTCAATAAAACCCAATACTACGTCCTTCCAAAACAGAATACATTCATTATAAATGTTACTCCTAATGAAACTTAAAACATCTTGCCAAAATTTCTTTGTAAATGGACAGTTCCAAAAGAGATGAACAACAGTTTCAACAGAGTCATCACAAAAAGAGCAACTGGAGGAAATATCACTTTTGAATTTTTTCATGTGAATGATCGTATGTTGATAAATGTGGCTGCAGAAAACAATCGTCATTTGAATAGCACGCCCCTAAAAACTCCCTGGTTTAGAAGCCTAGCCCCTAGAGTTTACGACACGGAGAAATGAAACCCGGCCAAAAAGAGGAAGTAATCTTGTGAAAGAGAAATGTATCTTACTCCAAAAACACCCGTTAACCTTGTAGGCCTAATTGCAAACAATTAGGCTACATTAATATATGTAATTTATATGTAGCCTATATTAAAATCTACTGGTAAATATAAACAGCCTATTTAGTTCCCCTCACTCTACAACAAATATTTTAAATGTAACGATATTCAGAACAGAACAAGAATGAAAAATAAGTAGTTATAAAATTATATTTTAAAATAAAATAAAACACAAATTAGGCTATTGGCATTCATTAAACAGCATACAAATGTCAAGCAAAACTGAAACGGCATTGGGCTCACGAGCCTGCCTCATACCACAAGAATCCAAATGTATCCATTTTTGCCATATTTGTAACATTTGTTTGCATAACTATTATTCATTATGTAGCCTAAACATGGCTTTATACTTCAGTCATGTTCTATATCCGTGTAAAATCCTTCACATGTGCAAAAATGTTTGTTTGGGCCCTGCACGCTGATTTTACAGCAGACCTTTTAAAATAAACAGTGTTACTTTTATGTTTGGTTGACTGCATTTTAGTTTGATGATGAATGGCTGAAATGTCAGGCAACGCTAGAACTAATGTTGTTTGTGTGTGCGTGAGGCGCCTGTGCGATCAGATGGATTAAATCAAATAAAGATA
>NW_015507555.1:44236-47273 GCF_001515645.1 Sinocyclocheilus grahami | reverse complement strand
CTCATACCACAAGAATCCAAATGTATCCATTTTTGCCATATTTGTAACATTTGTTTGCATAACTATTATTCATTATGTAGCCTAAACATGGCTTTATACTTCAGTCATGTTCTATATCCGTGTAAAATCCTTCACATGTGCAAAAATGTTTGTTTGGGCCCTGCACGCTGATTTTACAGCAGACCTTTTAAAATAAACAGTGTTACTTTTATGTTTGGTTGACTGCATTTTAGTTTGATGATGAATGGCTGAAATGTCAGGCAACGCTAGAACTAATGTTGTTTGTGTGTGCGTGAGGCGCTTGTGCGATCAGATGGATTACATCAAATAAAGATATAAAGAAAATAAATTAAATGCATTAAAGGCAGGGTAAGCGATTTCTGGTAGCCAATGTTGATATTTGAAATCACCAAAACAAACACGCCCCTACCCCAAAAGGGTCTTGCCCCTATTTTGATAGCTCCGCCCTACATATATGTACGCAACCCAGTCAACGATTAGTTCTGTGAAACAAAGCAAAACCAATGTTACACCGTGTCTACGGACGTCAGCGGCGCGGTGCAACAAATTCCGACAGTAAACTGCTGCCGGGTTCTATTCATGACGTGCTGACACAAATTTCAAATGGTTTTCAACGGTCGTTTGATTGCGTCCAGTGTAGGCAGACTTTAGCTGTTGTAGACACGGTGTTACTCACCTATCGAGAAGAAGCAAAGCAACCTCGGCGTCCGATCGCAGGCCTCCGTTCCTTGAGTTCTCTCCAGCGCTGGAAAGCTGATCCGATATTTACACGGGTCCTACTTCTTGCCTTATCGTACCACAGACATTTTCCTCTTTTGTTTTTTTATCCGCCATCTCTAGCTTTCTGTCGCTCTGCTCGGCTAATGTCCGTCCTGTGCACTGAACCCTCTCTCCTCCACATCATGAGTAGACACGCACCTTATTGCTGACTGGCTACAAGTTTGATTTGCTATGGACCATTTCAACGGATATTCCAATTCGGCGGTTTAAGGAAGTGACGTCTTTGTTCCTTGGACGTTTCCGGTTAGTGTTTGAGGACATTCATGCTGTTTAAAATGTCAAAATTAAAATTAGATCCTTGTTGCTCGGTGGTTGGGTGCTCCCTCTGGCCTGGAACTAACATTAATTTATAAATAATCGGAAATTAAGGGGTTTAGATTTCCGAGAAACGCGCCTGGATTGCAGCAGTGAAGCGAGAAGCAGAGTAGCAACTCGCAGCTCGTGGATCTACAGCACAGCTCCATTCAGGAATGGAAAGGAAATGTGTTTTTTTCCATTTGATCATTTGTATTTATTTACGTTAACTCTTAAAGTATGATGCAAAATTGTGTTGTCGTCATTGTTTACATATGCGCATAAGTTAGCAGTTTGATTCTTGTTTAGTGGAAAAGGCCAAGCTTTTATTTCCGTTTTATTGCCAAGCGTTATGTGAGCTATAATTAAATATGAGTTCACATTAGTTGTCTAGCTATCTTGTCAGCAGATAAATGCAGTGAGTAACACGTTATAGAAATGTATACTGTAAACTTGAATGTTGAAGAGTGAAACGGTTAACTGCAGTAGTTTACAAAAGCTAACGGTAAACATTTTTCATCACTCATTATGCTTGTCCAATGTTAATTCCAACATGTACTGATGTATTAAACAATACTAGTATTATTTTATAAATATTGTGCATTAAATTAAATCATTATTTTTCTACTTTTGTCTTTAGGAAAGCCATCATCTGTAATGTAAGACACCTAAGACAGTGAGTGCTACAGGGAGAAAGGAAGGACAGCTGGTGCCAAACCAAGATCATTTTAATGTGCTGATTTGATACTTGGTTATTGTCAGTGCTGGAAAAAACTGTTTTTTTCTGGAACCTGTGATACTTTATACAGGATTGATTGATTGATTGAATCCTGGCAGGGTTTTTCAAAATATAGAAATCTTTCCTAGCAGTATGTGTTTATCATCACTTTTTAAAATAAATTTAACATCCTTGCTGAATAAATGTTATGTTAAAAAAAAAAAAACTGACCCCACACTTTTGAACAGTAGTGCATGTTGTTACAAAACATTTTTATTTTAAATAAATCCTGGGTTTTTTTATTCTTAAAAAAAAATTCTAAAATTATCTCAGAAATATTAAGCAGCACAACAGTTTCCAGCACTGATAATAAATCAGCATATTAGAATGATTTCTGAAGATCATGTGACACTGAAGACTGGAGTAATGATGCTGAAAATACAGCTTTGATGAGAAAAATAAATTATTGAAAAATAAATTGCATTTTAAAGCATATTAACCTGTTTAATCCCAAATTTTTCTCAGACATGAAAATATCCAAATGATGTGTCATTAGTGTTCCTTTGAAATATCAAGAATTAATTTGTAAAAAAAATTTGGAAAAGTGTTTACTCATTCTATGACCCCACTCAACAAAACTGAATATATGTGAATTCATATATTAATACTAGACACCCTAAAGATAATGTGTACCAAAAGTCTTTGTCATATCTTTATGTTAACATACTTTACTAGCCCTTCATTTTGCAGCTTTGATGCAGTCATCATCTTCTCAAGGTGCAAACAAGAAATAAACTGCTTTGATCATGTGACAATTTGCACTAACCATCTGACACTGCACATATTTAATTGACACCATTTATTTTTTTCATATTTGCAGGAAGTGCACTAAAACATCAATCAGTAAGTTTTTTTTAGAGCTTTATAAATGAAAAAAATTTTTTACGGTCACTATTGTGACCAGTGGGCTAAATGGGTTAAAAATAGGAAACCATTATATTAAATTGTAATAAAATGTCTAAATATTACTGTTCTTCTAAGCGGCCATGCAATATTATTATTTTTTTCTCGTTTTCTCGTTATAACGACTTAATTTTCTCGTTATCTCGACATAACGAGAGTTGTTTTCTCGTTATAACGACTTAATTTTCTCGTTATCTCGACATAACGAGAGTTGTTTTCTCGTTATAACGACTTAATTTTCTCGTTATCTCGACATAACGA
>NW_015507555.1:37335-44212 GCF_001515645.1 Sinocyclocheilus grahami | reverse complement strand
AGGTCAGTAGCCTAATGAACAATACTGTACAAATTATAGCGATCACGAGGTCGTTCATATTTTATCCCAAACGCGTACAGTAAAGTGGACATACAGTATAGCCTAAAACACCCCATCAGTTATATTCAGGTCAATAGTGCCAGCTGTTGGCGAAGTTTTGTAACTTAGAGAACAACTTTTTTTATGTCGAGATAACGAGACAATGAAGTCGTTATAACGAGAAAACAAGAAGGAAAAAATATATATTGCATGGCCGCTTAGAACTTCCGTAGTTTTTGTCTATTTTTGATCAATTAAATGCAGGCTTGATGAGCATAGGAGAATTCTTTCAAAAACATTAAAAATAATAATAGTGCCCACACTTTTGACCAGTACGTCTGTATGTGTATGAGCGTTTACAGTAAATGTGCATAAAAAAACATACATACCCACATATATACTGTATGTAGTGTGTGTGCATTTATTAATCTGCATTACTTTTATCTATTAATATTATAATACAAAAAACTGACCCCAAACTTTTGAACAGTAGTGCATGTTGTTACAAAACATTTTTTATTTTAAATAAATGCTGTTTTTTTTTTATTCTTAAAAAAAAAAATCCTAAAATTATCTCAGAAATATTAAGCAACACAACAGTTTCCAGCACTGATAATAAATCAGCATATTAGAATGATTTCTGAAGATCATGTGACACTGAAGACTGGAGTAATGATGCTGAAAATACAGCTTTGATCACAGGAATAAATCGCATATTAACCTATTTAATCCCAAATTTTTCTCAGACATGAAAATATCCACATGATGGGTCATTAGTATTCCTTTGAAATATCAATAATTAATTTTTACATATTTTTGGGAAAAGTGTTTACTCATTCTATGACCACACTCAACAAAACTGAATAAATGTGAATTCATATATTAATACTAGACACCCTAAAAATAATGTGTACCAAAAGTCTTTGGCATATCTTTGTTAACATACTTTACTAGCCTTTCATTTTGCAGCTTTGATGCAGCCATCATCTCATGGTGCAAACAAGAAATAAACTGCTCTGGTCATGTGACAATTTGCACTAACCATGTGACACTGCACTTGACACCATGACACCATTTATTTTTTCCATATTTGCAGGGAGTGCACTAAAACATCAATCAGTACGTTTTTTTTAGAGATGAAAACCTTGAAAACCTTTTTTTACGGTCACTGTTGTGACCAGTGGGATTAAATGGGTTAAAATAGGAAAACATAATTTTAAAATTGTTATAAAATTTCTAAATATTACTGTTTTTGTCTGTATTTTTGATCAATTAAATGCAGGCTTCATGAGCATAGGATAATTCTTTCAAAAACATTAAAAATAGTAATAGTGCCCACACTTTTGACCAGTACTTTTGTATGTGTATGAGCGTTTACAGTAAATGTGCATTAAAAAAAACATACATACCCACATATATACTGTATGTAGTGTGTGTGTGCGCGTTTATTAATCTGCATGTAGGCTATACTTTTATCTTTAAAAAAAACTAATACAGGTTTATGCAAAACACGGTAGCCAGCATTGAATTGCATTCAGCTTGTTTATTTGTGACCACATGATGGCTCAGATTGAGCATTCAAATGCTTTCTCGCACTGTTCCACAGCAACAAACTTGTCCAAACTAAGCACACATTTTAAAACGAATGAAATCAGTAATAATGACATTTATTGATTAGTATCCTAGCATTCATTTAGCGTTGTAATATACATGCATGTTCTGTAAAGCTGCAGTGAAACGATATGTAATGTGAAAAGCGCTGTACAAATAAATATGAAAATGAATATTTGCGTAGATATACATGACCCAGCAATGCAAGTGACATGTCCATTAAAAACCTCCCCGGACATCTTGGCGACAAACCTTGATAAGTACGCAAGTGACTGTTTGTCTTGCTTCAGTTTAACCAAACATAAGACTGGTGTCATCCATTGTACGAACAAATGATCCCAAGCTTTCCGTTAAGAAGTTCATTGCATCTAGTTATGCATTTACCGCCATCTCTCGTGTACACGCACGCAGCATCAATCAGAGCCTACTTTTACATTTCTTTGTAAGTTTGCGCCTCAGTCATATTTAAAGGGTAATTCCAATAACCGTTTATTTAAAAAAAAAATTAAAAATGTAATACCGCAACTGTTGCGTTTTCGCTACACTTAAAAATTACAGATTGTTTTGACAGATCTGAGATTTAAAAATGGCGCTACCGGAAATGCTCCAGGTGGACCAGACATGCGCAGTAGCGTTCCAACGCCTTTGTTATTGTTTACGTCTTTGAAATGGTCTATACTGCCATCTGTTGGCGCAGTTGTGTAAGAGTAACAGCACCTAAAAATAAAAAATGTAGTTGCACAAACAAGAAACTAGGTCACAGTATGGATCCCTGTAAATAATGTGTAAACACATCTAAATGCCACTTCAGATGCAGTGCAGTGTTTCCTCTGCATTGCAAAGATGAATTTTGTTTATACTGATTTAATTTGCTTGGTAACAGCCCAAATGTCTCATTATTCTAAATGACTGATTAAATGTAAGAATTTGGCTCAAAGTAAAGAGTGTTTTGATTGGTGGATTAAAAGCTCACCGCGATTGGCTGAACGGAACATCCTCCAAAAAAAAGATATTTATGAATCTTAACCTGCCAGGAAGGTCTCAAAAATACCGCACACAAATTCAAAGCAGTCCACGCATGTGTGATGATTTGCAAATGCAGATTCAACGATCCATAAATACATGTAACATCATTCATAAATGTGTGATGGAAATTAATTCAAGAACTTGATATATACATATTTGTGTAAACATTTGAAATGGTTAAGTGACATGTGGCCAAGTTTGGTGACCCATACTCAGAATTAGTGCTCTGCATTTACCCATCCAAAGTGCACACACACACAGCAGTGAACACACACAAACCGTGAACACACACCCGGAGCAGTGGGCAGCCATTTATGCTGCGGCGCCCGGAGAGCAGTTGGGGGTTCGGTGCCTTGCTCAAGGGCACCTCAGTCGTGGTATTGAAGGTGGGAGAGAGCGCTGTACATTCACTCCCCCCACCTACAATCCCTGCCGGTACGAGACTCGAACCCACAACCTTTGGGTTATGAGTCCGACTCTAACCATTAGGCCACGACTTCCCCATGTATTTAGGTTAGATGCTTTTGTGTGAGCATTTGTGGAAATATTTATGCTTTTACTTGTGTATTTATGAATAGTGTTTTGAATTTACGCATCGGATTTTGTAAATGTAAATTGTGCTGTGCATTTATGAATTTTGTTTTATAAATGTATTATTTTTGAGGCCGATCTGGCTCCATACATAGCTCCCATTAGACTGAAGTCATGGACCACTTTAGTGTCCTTCGCTTCGCTTTCTTTGTATAATTTATAATAATATTCGTTTTGTTTTTCAAGCTACTGAAATTACCAATGTGAAGTCTTGATTTTCTTCTCCTTCAAAAGCAATTAAAAATTTCATAAACGGTTCTTAGCTTGTTTTGTCGGTCGCCAGAATATAACTTTTTCTGCCTACTTGGTGCGGCCTGCATTAAAATCTCACATACCTCCCTAAATGTTTTTGTCTGAGTAAATTTTAAATGAGCTACTTTTTACTTTTACTTGAGTAGATTTTTAGACTGGTACTTTTACTGGTACTTAAGTAAAATGTAATTAATGTAATGGTACTTTTACTTGAGCAGAATATTTTAGTACTCTTTCCACCTCTGATAATTAGTAGCCTATTAAATTATCTTCCGTCTTGTATTGTGGTACAATTACTGAAGAACTTTGTTCTCAATTTTGTGTATTGGAAGTGTGTTTAGAGCTTGTGCGGAGCTGAAGGTTGTGGCTAGAAGTGATAAAACTTTAAACGCATTTTTGCCCTGTTTGCGTTTGTATCGTTTTCCTAACACCATTATTTTAAGTATATATCATTACATTATTTATACACTGCGTGGTTAATCTGGTTTAATCTTTTTTGACAAGTTGGACAACCATCAGGGGGTTTCACAACGTTCTGTTAATACGCTCTCTACACTGCACAATGAATCTCTTATTTACATCAAATTTACACTTTGTTATAATGAGAGGATTCCCGAGCTTGCAGAACCCAGCACTTGACAAAAACTCAGCATTTTGAGAGGTGAGTGGATTCTAACTTAAACACGTCTGGTCATTGTGTTCAAGAAATCAACAGATATGTCTGTGATTGGCTACATTGCTCAACGCTACAAGTACGTTTCGCCAGTATCAGATGGGGCCCCCGATTCCTTGGGGCCCTTTGCAGCCGCTTACCTCGCTTATTGGTTAAGTCCACCCCTGCATACACTCTGCTTACACATGTAAAACAGGCATAGATATATAGGCTGCGCAACATCAGTCCCTCTTCAGATCAATCAGTAATCATTTCAATGTCATTGTTTATAAGGTGGCAAAGTCATGAATTATTTTAAATAAAACAGATTCGCTGTTATTGTACCTGCCCTATTTTTCACAATAATTTGTCATGCAATTATTGTGACATTTTAATTTGGGAATTCTCTGGCTGATTAAAAAGTACTTTATGGCTCTGTTAAATCTCTGTAAATACAATCTATTAAATTAAAACTAAAGCAAGAAGTGATGTCTTAAAATGAAAATGATCATAACTTACCAACCAGACGACACAAGCAGAACAAAACAAACATGTGAACCATTTTCAGATAACAGCACTTCAAGTGTGTGAACACGTATGTGTGACAGATTGTGAACTCACAGGACAGTGTTAATCTGCCATATAGTGTTGCGTGTGATTCATCCACCAATAATATTTGAGCACCACCCACTCACTACACATTGTAAATGCATTGCCTGCATTGGTTATATATATTTAGTTCTATATATATTTTTGCAACAATAAATTGCTAATATGTTATTGCTTATTTAATATTTTGCTCTTGAACGTGTAAAAGGGTTTTAGGAGGTTCACTAAATGTGTTTTCTCATTATGCCATTGTAACAGGTGCTGATTATAATGTGTTTTTATTGTAAATTCACTCAAAATCCTCATGTTTTTCTGTTGAAAACTAATATATGCTAAGAAAGGAATGAAAAAAAAAATATTTCTTTATGAATTCTGTGTGCGTCGCAGTTGTGACGTAACTGGCATCATGTGTGCAAGTTTAGCAGGAGCAGGCAAAGTGATTGTTCCACACAAGATAAAAGAAAGACCACTGACTCCAGTGTTTATTCCACACTTCACCACACAACACAACACAGATGGTTGGGCCGTGAGAGTCGAGCCAGCTACAGCATCAGCAGATCACACTCACACAAACCACATGTTTGAATATAGAAATGCAGAAGCTGTTTTTCTTTTTTTCACCCAACAGATCAAACCACATCTCTGTATGAGCTCAATTGAAGTTTCACTTTGACTCACAGATCGGAGAAGTGGCTATTATTAGATATCTCACTCTGTTTTGTGTCGTCTCAAGTTAGAAATGGCCAATAATCATCAGGAGCTATTTTATGAAATAACAGTCATCCACTCAAGAACAAAAAACAAGGCAATGAGGTTGTATTAATTTGGATCCCAGCACATACAGGCATTATAGGAAATGAATATAAAATATTAGAATGATAAAATAGCCAGTCAAGCTTCGGAAAAGTATAAAGAATTATGATGCTGAAAACAACAACAACAACAAAAATATTTGAAACAATAAACACTTAATAGGGAAACATCCAAATGGATTCTGTGGACACTGGCAAAATACCATAGACCACAGAACATGTGCTTGATATTTGCAGGAAATCTGAAATGGAGAGGAAGGATATGATAACAGACATGGAAAGAATAGGACTAACAGAACGTGGAGTAAAGAACATGGAATGTGGTGGGAGTAGACAAGGAAGGAAACACTTGATCTGCTTTCTAATAAATACAAGATTAAAGACGAGAATATGACATGTTCCTTATTGTAAAGTGTTACCAAGTATTTTTATGGTTTATGTTTGTGTATTAGTCATGTGCTTGTAGAAGAAGCTTGGAATGGAAGGTGAATGTTGTAGAAAGTGCCTTTGTACCTTATGTCTCTCATTCATTTTGTTAAAATGCAGAGTTCTTTTTTTTCTTTCTTGCTAAATTATGCATATTGAAGTGAAGGGTTAAGATATATGGTTGTGCTGATGTTTTTAGTCAGTATTCATCATCATTGAAAGCATGTATTTCATTGCCTCATAATGAACTTTTGTATGTGTACATTTAGACCATCTGTGGTTTTTAAATAAAATCTCTGTAAATGGTGTAAATGTGGTTTTATTCAGCTGTCAATTCAGGCTAATTCTGAATCTAACGTTTATTCTTATGACACCTTTTCAAATATAGGCTAATTCATAAATGTTTATCAGTTTGATAGGTAATATTCAGTTTTCAGTTCAATTCTACAGTGCATTATAAGTGTGACAATTTTATTTGTTTTTGTAGGGTTGCTTCCTGCATATATTTATAAAACAAAACGGCAACATACCAAACAGACAAATTAAAACCAGTGTAATTTTTATTAAACGATATGTAAAATAGATGGCATTAAAGAATACAAATATTGTATTAATATTGTATAAAAAAAATATCAACATGTATTCATTGTTTGGCCACCAGATGGCCTCAATACACCCGATTCTGGAAATTAACTTTTTATGATCCAGTTTAGAGGCCAACACAGAGTGCTGCATGAGATGATTATTTATTTATTTATTTATTTAATGCTTAAAATAAGGTCTGTGGTGGTGACTCAATATATTTTCTTTATTATGACCTCTAAGGATAAGATGTAATATATATATATATATATATATA
>NW_015507555.1:11500-37026 GCF_001515645.1 Sinocyclocheilus grahami | reverse complement strand
AGAAAGAAAATAACTAGGCTTTGAATGGAAAAAAAAGACACTCTGAGGCCTTCTACGTGCTTTGAAACCATGCTACTTTTAAGGTCACAAATTAATTTTCCACCCTTATGAAGAGTTGATATTTATCAGGGCTGTAAGGGTCTGTGAAAGTATGCTGTAATCACTACTTGTTTGTAAATGCACAAATATATATATGACATATGCACTGAAATGCATGCAATAGAACATCCATAAGAGTTGAGCTCACAGTGCTGATGCTGTTTAGCTGCTGTCCTAACATTGTGTTGGAGTCCCCTACAACAGGTTTTAATGCATCTAAGGTCAGAAAACATTGTGATTTTCTCAGAATATACATTTAATATTAGAGTCATTTGCCAATGATTTCAAAACGATTCGTTCCAAGCTAGTTCGGAGCAAACCCCTCCCTTCCATAAGCCTACACTGCTCTGATTGGTCAGCTGGCCAAGCCTGTTGTGATTGGCACAGAGAGGAGTACTTGAGCAAGTTAGCGAGTGCTACCATTGACAAAGCACCTTTACATAAAACAATAATATACTGCTCCAGTCCGTTCTTATAATAATGACATAAAATACAAAAACACTTATGCAAGCGAAATAGTGCCCACAGCTAAAGTTTAGCTGCTAAACTGTCAGCACTTAAAACAATAATGGTGGATATGTTAGCCGAGTGCTAAGTGACTAACTGATGAAACAATACAGTTTGTAATCCAAAATATGTCTACATTTGAAGAATGACAGACAAAAGACACTCTGTCTTAAAGGGGTCATATTATGTTGTATATTATTTATTAATTTATTATATCATTTTGTATATTTGGTGTAATGAAATGTGTTTATGCAGTTTAAGGTTTAAAAAACACATTATTTTATACCCATTACTGTACATTATTGTTTCTCCTCTATGCCCCGCCTTTCTGAAACCCGTCGATTTTTACAAAGCTCATCGGCCTGAAAAGCGAAGTGTGCTCTGATTGGCCAGCTATCCAGTGCGTTGTGATTGGCTGAATACCTCAAGCATGTGACGGAAATGTTACGCCCCTCACATACTCTGATGCCCGGTCCCGGCCGGAGCGACGAGACAAAAACATTAAAACTCATTATAAACGAAACATTTGTTGCATCCAGTGGGAACATAATTACTGATTATAATGACTTATACTGTCTTTTTACGCATTGCGTTGCATCGCGCTGCGTAAACATAAAACCATGTCTGCATTTGTGATCGGAGAAATGACAAACAACAAGCCCTACACTACACTGCTCAAAACTCGCGTTTGAATCATCAGTGGCAAATTCTTTAAATGAAAACGTACTTACAGTCTGTGAGTCAGAACAGCCGGCATTGTAGTCTACTCTACCAGGATCAGGAAACAGTCCTCCATAAAATTCGCTGGACACATCTGAATTTTTGGGTTGAAGTGTTCTGGAACAGTGTTGTAAATACAACTTAACCACTGATTTCTAGTCGTGTCCTCTTTTGGAAGGCCAAACAAAGTAGTTTCGCTTTCACAACGAAACACACAGCGGGCTTGAGTGAGCGGCGGCTGGCAGATTTGACGAAGGAGCGTTCGGCGGGCTTGCGGCAACCACATGTGACGACCTCGGGCTGGACTCTGCTTCGTCCACGGTGAAAGCCGATCCGGTGATCCACAGCGCGAAGTTGATGTATTTCCTCAGCGACCAGCACAGATCAGCTCCAGGCATGACGAAGCAGATATCGTCCTCTTTTGGAAGACCAAACAAAGTAGTTTTGCTTTCACAACGAAACACACAGCGCCTTCATGACATGGCGGCGGCAACAACAAAACTACAGCGAGAATAAAAGTTATGCCTTCTTTCTTTGCGTGAACATTTGGGCGGCGTTATGCAAATCTTCCCACATCATGATTTAGACATGTGGGGGCGTGTTACAACGAGCCGTTTTAGGTAAGTGTTGCTGACTCTTAACTTTTATAAATATATCTCTTTGGATTTGAGACTTTAGTCTTTGCAACTTTACAGATCTTCTTTATGCACCAAGAGCTTGTAACACTCCAAAGAGAAAGGACAAATTGAAATCGCATCATATGACCCCTTTAACTTTTAATCAGAACGCAGAACAGCTGTATCAAAGGCACACCAGCCTAACTAACTTACTCGTCTCTCCAGCATTGATTCAGCATTTGGGGGATCCAGTGGGGGCGGCAGTCATATTTCAGGGTGACCGTGTCACTCTTTATCACAACCCTGCTAAAAGTGCCAGTACGTGCGCTCATTGGCGCCCCTTCAGCTGGTGGCGCCCTAGGCGACCGCCTAGCTCGCCTATGCCTAGAAACGGCCCTGGTCGCTTGGTATGGTATTAGTGTTCTGTTTGTTTTACAGAGATGATTATTTACTGTAGAACTGATATGTGTTTTTGAGACACTCACAACTGTCTGTGTTTATCTGTCTTGGGTTCAGGTCTGTCTTCAGCTGCTGTAGCAGGAATAAGTGCTGGTGTTGTTGGTGTTGTTGTGCTGGCTGCTGTGGCTGTAGCTGCTGGTGTGATTTACCATCGGCGCAGGAGCTGCCAAAAGAATAAATAAAGAAATATTTAAAGAAATATAAAACAACAAAAATAAATAAATGCATAAAGAAATTTACAAAGAAATTTAATAAATACGTAAATAAAAAATAATACATTTGTATTTTTATTTCCTTATATATGTATCATTGCATTTGTCCACACTTACTTTTTCATTATTTCTACTTGTTTATTTCCACATGTACTTATTTTTATTTTGTACTTATGTCAACATTTATTTATTTCCACATTTATTTCTACATTTATATTGTTTTATTTACATATTTCTACATCTACACCGTAGAGATGCACAGATTAACTGTTAATATGCTGTTCAAAAACATGAACCAATGATTTTCTTTGACTTAGATATCTGCATGTGACCCTCACCCAAAGGTCATAAAACAAAATGCATTGATTTTGAATTTATATGAAGTGTACAAAACAGTAACTATTTGCTCAAAAGTTGGAGAATTCCTGTTTATTTGTGTGCGTCTTGCTCAAACAAGCTCAGATTTAGTCATTGACAGACCTGCTGCTACATGAGTTTCGTCAACAATAAACACAAGCTCTTATCAGTCACATCTGGTTCAGTTACATTAACTGTGATTAATACACTGTGATGGTTTCACACCCTTCCTGTGTCAAATGTGTTATCAGATCTGATCTATTGAAGTTGCGGTTTCTGTTCATGTTCAGCCAAATAACAAAAATCCCAACTGGACTTTTTATCCCGGACAAGAGTGTGTATGCTCACCCTATATACTGTACATACAGTTAAAATGATATTAAATAGCTTAAACCATGATTTTGGCCATATTGCTCACTTCTAAGCCATTCATTCATTGATTTGCACTACTCAAAGGCCTCAAAGCTTCTTCCTTGCTAAAACCAGAGCTCGGAGCTTGATTGCTCCATCCTCATTACCATATGGACAAAGAAATGTAGAAAAAAAAATGTCTTTGTAGATTAATTTTTGCATTTATTTTTGTTATTTTACATTTATTTATTTAGTATTCCTTATTACACATCAATTAGTGTTTTTTTTTGTCTTTTTTTTTCAAAGCAGACATGGAGAGAAACAACCATGAGCTTCTGTAGTAAGTCTATGAGGTGAGATACTTTACTGCTGTAGTATGTCTTTGTAGAAAACAAATTTTACTGACAATTTCACTGACTGGCTCATCACTTTCACCTCAGAGCCAGCTCCCATTCGTGACCTCACCCCTGAACATGTCCCTTCCCTGCACACTACACACTACCTCTTGGACCACCCATTCCCACCCAATGTCCTGTCCACCCCGTTGAGACCATCACTGCTGGCTCCATTACACTCTCAAGACTTACCTGTTTCGCTGACGCCTCACAGCTCCTTGGCTCCATCCCTGCCTATGACTTCTTCCAGTTCTTCAGCTCCACCTCTTGACGCTGTGAAGGGTATCCCCTGGCTTTACCTCAGGCCTCCAGGCCCATTATTTCACCTCTGCCCTTTAGGCCTCTGCTTTGGCTCAACTCTCCCTCAGCTTCACCATGGTCCGCCATCAATAAAGGGGTCATGAACTGCCTTTATTAATTATTTTGTACGGTTCTCTGAGGTCCAATTCTAATGCAATCAAGATTTTTACATCAAAAACATCATAATTTAGAAGTAATAGGCTATTTTATGTCCTGTTTTTAACCCCCCTCATCAGAACACTCTGTTTGAATAGGTGCAGTGGATTGTAAATTCGGAAGTAAACGCCCACTGCTATGACTGGCTAACAGTTGTGTATGTTTGACAGCGTACATTCCTCATAGATGGACGCTGCTGTGATTTAGATTAAAACGCATAAACACTTAGTACATTTTAAACGATCTGTAATAACAGACAAAGCAATCGTGACAGCGTAATAAAAACAGTTACACTTGTGTGGTGCGACATCAGGTCCAATTTAGTCAGCACTGCGTCGTCTTTTAGTTTCAATCTTTCTGAAAATCCCACGTTGAATTGTGGCTTGTTTGTAAACGAATCCACGGTAAAATGAAGTGAACAAAGGACCAAGTTCTTAGTGACGCGATCATTAAAAATAAAGTTCATCCACTCTTTCCTAACGTTAGGATCAGAAGGAAGGCAATGCAAAGACTGTTTTTACCACAGCTTGGCACTGTACAGCTTCTTGTTATCTTCGGAGCATCTTTATGGTTTGGTTTCTATGTAGACCTGTGATTGCCTCTCTCGTTATTTACACTATGTGTGTGAATCAGTGGGCGGGGCTAAACAGACAGTGATGTAGAAGCAGGCCTTGGCCATCGTTTGTGGAGGTGGTGCTAATCTACACTATTACATCATAGAGTCCTACATTCCACAAGCTGTCGTTTTATCAGACTGGCTTCAATATAAGCTGTTTTTAGACTAACAAGAACGTTGTGAGTTCTGAAACTTACAGGATGTTTTTACAGTGACCCCGTATATGTCAAAAGATCAAGGGAATTTTGATTTGTCAGTTCATGACACTTGTAAGGCTCCACCAGGCTCCTTCGTCCCTTGGGCTCCACCCCTTTTGGCTTCATTGTTCTCTTCCTTCCCTCCAGTTCTGCGTCAGTCCTCATTCTCTCTGGTGTCACCCTGT
The DNA here is from genome assembly GCF_001515645.1 of Sinocyclocheilus grahami. Classification (NCBI taxonomy): domain Eukaryota; kingdom Metazoa; phylum Chordata; class Actinopteri; order Cypriniformes; family Cyprinidae; genus Sinocyclocheilus; species Sinocyclocheilus grahami. The sequence goes on along the minus strand of NW_015507555.1, from coordinate 31,855 downwards.
TCTGTTCAGACCCTTTTCTTCGCCTCTATCCCTGAAGCCGGCAGCATTGCCTAGGACTACCATGCATAAGATGCCACGCTGGGCCATTGCCAAAGCCCCCTCTCTCTACCTTTGTATAGTCTGATACGACACAATGTCAGGGATTATGTTATGTTTTATTCAATTTTAGTTGATGTTCCTATGTTTGCATTCAGTTTTCTATAGTCACTAAAGTCTGGAATAAACTACATGACATTTGCTCAGATTTTTGCCTCAGTCTACAGTCTGGAGAAGCTGCGCTGCCAGCCTGTAGATTTGATTTGACAGATTTCATAGAAAATTGGGTCATGTATGATGGTCACAGACTCCAATTTTTTTATCCTTATATGAATCCGTCCAGTTGGAGGAGATCAGACATGTGTGATATTTTAAGCCGATTTTAGAACGCATATTGTTTTCATTTGTCAAGCGTTTTCTAGCAACAAGGCACACGTTTCTGTGTGAGTTTGATGTGATCAGAACAACATTAAAGTCTGATAGTGTATGATCCATAGTTGTTTAGTGCATGATTCCCAGTTTTTATTCTATGGGGAAAAACAGTGTAATTGACAAAGTATAAAATGAATGCCAATACAGATTCAAATGAAATACTGAAGAATATTCACCTGATGGCCACAACTGTACTGGAAACCTTCGATACAGTTCAGAGGAAAGCACTGGTAGGTGCACTCACATATTTTTATCTTAGCAGATTCAAACTATGGAAACTAAGAAATGTCACAATATTTATGGAGTTCTGTTCTGTTTTCAACTTTAACAGTTCTTGTAAGATCTGATGTCATTGACCAGAAGAACAACAGCAGCCGCAGCAGCCACGCCCATCAGAGCAGTGATGACCAATCGGATCACAGCTTCAACAGTATCACAACACTGGACACGGACTTCTGGGGTGTAAAAAAAGAGCAATGATAGTACTGTCATTTCTGGCTTTATTCTCTGTCACAATCGCAAAATTGTATTTAAAAAAACACTAATATTAACATGTTTTTCTGTGGTGTTTGTGATGGTCAGAGATCCGGTTTGATGATCCACCTTCAGTCTGTCTCTGAATCTCCCATCAGCATCATCATATATAGTAACACAGTCGGCCATTACATTGATTTTAACTATTAAAGTGTTTTTAGTTCCAAACCTCCACAGAATCAGATGATCATCACATTATTTCAGTAACATTAATGTTTAGAGTGACTGAATCTCCCTCCGTCACCGACACTGATGTCACTTCATCTGTATCACCAAACACACCTAACAAAACAGATTCACAAATTTAGGGTGTGTGCTGGGATCTCACAAAGAGCTTAAAAAATGTGGAGTCAGAACAGCGGCAGGAATTCTTCCGTTGCACACAAATGAAGATCAAAGGTCACACTATTTTTGGTGAATTTGGGCATTTTGGCCTAGTTTTTAATACAGTTCACCAAAAAATCACACTATTAACAGTAATCAATGTAAACAAGCAGTTTAAAACTATATTGTTATAACAAAATTAGGACTTTACAAAAACAATATTTTAAAATAAAAAAGCAAGAGCAAGAAATTATGTCTTAAAATGATTATGATTATAACTTACCAACCAGATGCCACAAGCAGAACAAAACAAACATATGAACCATTTTCAGATTACAGCACTTTAAATATGTGAACACTTCTGTGACAGACAGCTTGTGAACTATAGGACAGTGTTAAACTGCGATATAGTGTTGCTCGTGATTCCTCAACCAATAATATTTGACCACCACCCATCAATTGCACATGCTCTTCTTGCATGCATTGGTTGTAATTCTCCCATCTTATTCTCACACTGTTCGTAGTAGCAGACCCGATGTTGCATATCACTATCACTATTTTATTTTTTTTGCAGAATGCAGACACTGTTTGTCCAGCAAACAGATCAAACCACAACTCTGTAAAGATGTCAGTAAGAGTTTCACTTTGACTCACAAACTGAGCTGCACAAGCATCAGATGCATTCCAGTGAATAACATTCATGTTTGGTCTGTGGTTCTTCTGTGCTTTGTTATATTATAAATTTTTGTATAACTAAAGGTTCATTCAAATGCTCTGAATTTGCTTTGAAATGTGCTGCTCATTAATTTACCAACATTTTAAATCCACAGGCAGCTTTGTCACCCATGGAACACACTTGCCTTGCTTCCTTTCCTGTTGACTTAGCTCCTTCTTCCAAGAATGCCAGCAAAGGAGAATTGAGGAATCAAGCGAATCGATTTTTGTAAATCAGAATATCATTGATCACTCAAGTGTCACTTCAGTAGTCCATTCGATGTCAAATGGCATGTCAATCTATTTTAACGATGTCCTGACTACCTTTCTGGGTCTTTAACGTGTCTGTTGTGTTGTTGTCTATGCAGGGTCAGAAAGCTCTCGGATTTCATCAAAAATAACTTAATTTGTGTTCCGAACATGAACAGAGGTCTTACGGGTTTGGAACGACATGAGGGTGAGTAATCAATGACAGAATTCTCATTTTTTGGGAACTATCCCTTTACCGATACTTGCCCGTTTTCCTCTACAATATTAAAAAATGTTTAAAACGTTTAAAAATGAATGTTTCTAATTAGTAACTAGATAAGAACGTATGGTGTGTGCATGTGTGTAGTTCACAATACAGACCAAAACAATTCACCCTGTGCAACCCTTCTAGACATGCCCCTGCGCAGTCATTCTGAAAATGAACTGAATATATTAATAATAATAATAATAATAATAATAATAATAATAATAAATGTTGCTTGTGTGAATGTGGGTGAAGATGCATTTATACCTATGCATTAGACACACTCCAAAAACATTACATTGCATTCAAGGTGCACATTTTCAGTTCAAGCATTTCCTACATGAATGCATTCACTATATGTTAGATTAACTTTTAGGTAGACGATCTGAAGTCGTTATGCTATCGATCATCAATTGGAAACTGGTGCACTGTGGTGTGTAGCACCAGGAGAATTAATAAAATATATGAACACTATATAAAGAATGTACTGTAAAATATAAAGTATGTACTGTAAATGCAGCATGCAGCTTCAGTAAGAAAGACAAAGCATGTTCACAACAGATGTGGAAACAAGCCTGAATGTGTCAAACACACCCAAACATGTAGTGAAACCACATTCTGTTTAAACAGACCAATAGAAAACCACAGCTCATGCTTTTGTTTTTGTTTTTCTAGCACAGAGAATGAACATGATTCAGTGAATGCGCAGTGACGACCAATCGGATCACAGCTTCATGGATGTGGACTTCTGGATGAATAAATAATAACATATCCTGATATTCCACCTCCAGAGGTAACAAAAAAAGTTGAGTTCAACTTTGTCCTTTTCCCGAGAAATAAAGCAGTTCCTGCTGACGAAAACATGTGATATTTTACTGACATACATGTTTTGATTTACTAAAAGCATGATTATTTAACCAGTTAAAGGTGGGGTAAGCGATTTTTCAAAAACGCTTTAGAAAACTGATTCGGGCCGACTAGCAAAACAAACTTGTAGCCAATCAGCAGTAAGGGGCGTGTCTACTCATGATGTAGAGGAGAGAGCTGTTCAGAGCACACACAGGACGGACATTAGCGAGCCGAGCAACAGAAAAACAAAAGAGGAAAAGGTCTGCGGAACAAAAGAAGGCTTAAGGCAAGAAGTAAGACCCGTGTAGATATTGGATCAGCTTTCCAGCGCTGGAGAGAACTCAAGGAGCAGAAGGCCTGCGATCGGACGCCGAGGTTGCTTTGTTTCTTCTCGATAGGTGAGTAACACCATGTCTGCGCCGCAACAGCTAAAGTCTGTCTAGTACACTGGACGTGACAAAGCAATCGTTGAAAATCATTTGAAATTTGTGTCAATTCGTCATAAATAGAATGCGCCGCATCCAGTGTAAACCATAAATATGTATATATATATATGGTGTAGACAGCATCACTGATTATAATGATTTCTATAGTATTTTGTCGCGTCCAGTGTAGACACGGTGTAACATTGGTTTTGCTTTGTTTCACAGAACTAATCGTTGCCTGGGCTGTGTGGGGCGCAGCTATCAAAATAGGGGCGAGAGCCTTTTGGGGTAGGGGCATGTTTGTTTTGGTGATTTCAAATGTCAACATTGGCTACCAGAAATCACTTACCCCACCTTTAATTTTTGATGTTTTGTATTTTCTTTTGTCTTTGGGCATGTTGAAACGTGCAGAACGATTTTGAGTAAATCCATTGTGAGAATTTATCCATAGGCCTACCTAAGAAATTACAAATAAAGTCGTTTTGCTCGTTATTCATGTAAGAGGAGCCCATTTTAACTACAAAAAAACCCGGAAGCTTTTATGTTTATTATTGGCCCTTTGACGCTTATCAGGTGTGCAGAAAAATGGCATTCAAAGTAAAAAAAAACGCTACTTTGACAAAATGTGCAGTTACTGCACTTTGCTTTTGGGTGGCAGCAGGCTACTACTGAAAAATATATCGTTTGTTAGCAGTGTTGTTAGCAGTTAATTACCCCCCAGAATGAAAATAAGTATATCACAACCAAACATCTGCATGATATCATACATTTGACAAAACTGAATAATACATTGCATTTATACTTAAAATGACTCTTGGACATTGACAGACAAAAACAAGTTATGATCTTACGAATAGTCGTAGCTTCTTAGAAATAATTGCCTGATTTTCTTCTTCTTCTTCTTCTTTTTAATTTTAAAACATTTTTTTTTACAAAATGTAACTGTAAGCTCTTTATATTTAGAGTGTATCAATGTATACCAAAACTCAACAACTTGATTGCTTCATCGTCTCAAAATATAAATGATATTATCTCCTGGCTCAAATCTGAAAAATATGACTGAGGCATGAAGACATTAAGATAATATTAATAATAATATTGTGATTTTCTGTTAAGCTGCTTTGAAGCAATGTGTATTGTTAAAATTTTTTTTTTTTTTTAAACTGTATAATTAAATCTGACTTGACTCAAATTTGCATATTTCATCACACAACACTGTTTTATCTGAGTGAAATGTTTATCTATTAGATTCAGTATTTCACATTTAAGTCTGTTTAGTTAAAGCTAAATTCAGTCTGAAAGTTTCATATTAGCAGAAATGGAAAAAAAGTCCTTCAACCACACGCTAATGACGCCTTAGCAGTGTCTGTGTCAAATGTCGACCACAAACATCTAGCAAGAAGTTCACATGGAACCTATTTGTCCACCAGCAGATCTGCACAGATGTAAATAAATTAGCCTCTATTTATGGAATGAGGATGCAAAATGTTTCTTGTTGTTTTGGGGATTTGTTTAAAAGCAAAACATTCTTTAAGAGTATATATATATATATATATATATAATCATAATTGCTATTGAAAGTATTTGAACTAATTTGGCCTCATTGATCTGAGTTTATGCGCCTCAGTTTTTGGGTGAAAAAAAGTGTTATTTTTGGATAATTTTGGCAATGTTCACTTAAAACCTGAGGTCCATAAGCTCAGCTCAATAAGGCCTATGATCAATCATTTCCAAAAAGAAACGTAAAACCTGTGATAATTGAAAACAAAAAAACAAAAAAACAAAGTTGATAAAAAAGATTGAATCCAATATTTGGTAATAATATAGCAAAACTAGAAATTTATAACAAAGTTTTTTTTGTAGGCTGGTCATTTTTTTTAGACTGGGGAAGTAGAAAATGTTTGGGGAAAAAATACCCAAAAATTGTCCAATGTTTGGGAAAGTTGTTATATCCTGTGTGAGCAAAGTCAGTATGTTTTAGTCCAATGTGAGAACTTGAATTAGCATTTTCATGAAAAATAAATCCTCTCTGGGTCAAAATAGCCACAACACAACTTGAGGGTTAAAAGGAACTACACTATTAAAGTATATTATTATTTGTTATAACACTTATTAATTTTACAAATTTATTAGCCATTAATAGATTTAACACTTGCCTTCTTTATCAGTTTTTCTACATTTCCTGCAAATACAAGAGATCCCGACTGCAGCAACAATCAGCAGCGATCCAGCAGCAGCAGCAGCAGCAGCAGCAGCAGAGATCGGCACTGCTTTAGATGCTGAGTCTTTAACAATACAGAGAGACAGTCATCAGTGTGTTCAACTGATAAGTGAACATCAGAGTTAGTAGTATTTTGCTGCCTTACATTTAAATTAATTTTCAAAGTTTTTAGTTTATTCCAATTTCTACTGTGGCTTACAGTAAAATTACATTGAATGTGTTTTCATTTCAAGCTGAAAGGCAGCAAAGGGTGGTGATGTTCTATAGCTAGGCTTATAAATATGCACATATGTATATAATTAATCCAAACGATAGAGATGTTTGTTGAATTTTAAAAAAAGAAAGAAAGAAAAAGAAGGAGCATAGCTCAAGAATTGTCAAGAAATGTTGAACATGAAACCAGCTCGAGTCATTATAATCAACTAAAATCATAAACATACACATAGTAAATAAACACATCAGTGCTGCTGTACCTGAACATGTGAGACAGAGTTCACTGATGTCCAGATGTGTGGTCTGGTTGCTGATGGGATTGTTGAGCACACAGCTGTAGCTGTTTTTCTCCTGATATTCCACCTCCAGAGGTAGAGAGAGACTGATGCTGAGATCAGACACACTGATGCTGGACAATAAACTGTTTCCTTTGTACCAGGAGAGAGTCACATGACCCACATTCAACACTGAACACACCAATGAACAAAATGATGATGATGATGATGATGATGATGAAGAACAGTTTGAAGAGTTACTGCTGATGACAGGAATGGGCAGATGAGCTGAGAAATATTAGAAACATCGGAGTAAATCATGCTGTTTCTTGTGGTGTTAAGTAAGATTCTGTGATGTTGTTCAGTGAGTGTTTGTGATTTCAGATTTTTTTTTTTTATTACATGGTCTGAGATGCCAACCTTGGAATAATTAATCAAAAGAAAACTCTTTAATATGTTTAAAATTAAAGTAAAAATGAATGTGTATCTCAAATGTTGTCATTTTTAAGACTGAAAAGGCTGTATATACTGATATTTACAGTAACTCACCATAGACAGTGAGACTGAAATTTTTGCTCACACTGTTGGACTGTAGTTGATAGAGTCCAGCGTGTTCAGTTGTGATGTTTGTGATGATCAGAGATCCAGTTTGATCGTCCAGCTTCAGTCTGTCTCTGAATCTCTCATCAAGAACATCATCATATACAGTCATGCTGCCGGCCATTACATTGATTTCAGCTATTAAAGTGTTTTCAGATCCAAACCTCCACAGAATCAGATCATCATCCATCATTTCAGTGAAACCAGAGTTTAGAGGGACTGAATCTCCTACCGTCATTGACACTGACTTCACTGCATGAGCACCAAATTTACCTGTAGAAAAAAGGAAGATTTGTCAGAGATTAAAAGGTAAACAAATTCGTGGCGGTTAAGTAGTTTGTATATTTACATAAAAACACGTGTCCTTTGCAATAAGATATTCTGATTCCACACAAATAATCAACAATAAAACAATTTATGGGCAAAGAAGTTACTTTGAGAATGTAAAACTCTCATTACTTTACATATTTAATGGGATATTCACATGAATCCATTTTTATGGAGTTGGTGAGATCATATGAACAGGCTGACTAAACTTGTCCTTAATTTGATTTCCTTTGATGATAGACCTAAATCCAATAATATCCCTGCTCGATTTCAGAATATCTTTTTTAATGGATAGCAAATGCAAATCTATCTTATTATAATATAAAGCAAAGCTTGAACTAAATCAGCAACAACATTAAATTAAAAAGCATAAAACATACATTTCCAACTTACCTTCCAATTGCAACAAGCACAAGCAGAACAAAAGGACAACATGAACCATTTTCTTTGAGCATGCCGACATTATAATGAAAATCTCTAGAAGCAGGCTGTTTAGACAGAAGTGTGATATAAGTGTGTGTGTGTGTGTGGATCCTCCCCCAACAGGATTCGACCACCCTTCACTGACCACACACTAGGGTTTCACTTAAATTACAGCTAATACAGCATTTATTAAGACTCAGTGGCATAACACATTCTCCAACCCAGGCAGATGGTATATAATTATTGCAGCTTGTTATTTCAGCCTGCCATTATTCTTTGAGCCAGTGTCTCTCTGCGTGTATACCTATATATTACAGACCAGAACAAGAAGAATTAGTGTCATGGAATAAATGTATAACTTCACTTATAATGCTCAAGCTGTGTGGAATATGTTAGTGTCCATGGGTGATACGTAAGAATAATATTGTGTACCTTTGACTCTTTTTGGACTATTTCTCAAACATCAGTAAAGCTGTTTTGTTTTGTTTTTTTGTAAAAAGGAAGTCAGAATGTGAGGTTCATATTTAAAAGAAAGGAAATGAAGACACTTTTTACCCACAAACTACTGACACACGCATAAACTCGCATCCAATAGTACGCACAGGTTTTCCAGCCATCTGGTCAAACTACATTTCTCTGTAAATAAATGTGACCACAGAATGTTTCACTTTGACAAACAGAGCTGCTGTGGCATTAGGTGATTCGCGTTCATTCTCTTCGCCAGAAAAAAAAACTACTTTTTTTTGTGTAGAAAAAAAACTTTTTTTTTTCTTTTTTTTTTTTCTTGGCCTGTTTCATTTGAGTGTGTGAAAAAATATTGTCTGTGTTCGAATGCAACCACAGTGGTGGGCTGAAAATGTTTCTTATTTTGTCATTCTTATGTTTTCAGGATTTTACACATTCGGGCCTATTTACAAATCAGTTGTGAACATGTTTTGAACAATTTTCTCATGAAGCTGCACTGATATGCTATATAGCAACTACATAAAAATATATATATTAATTGAAAATGTGCAGCTTGCTTGTGTTAAAAGTTGCTTCGGACAAATTACGCACGTGCGTAAATGCATCACCCACATTCACAGGATAAAGTGAGGCTACTCCATGAATTGCATCGTGATTCAGTCCATTACAACAGTTTTCTTTCGGCGAGCTTCCCGTGAATCAGACAGCACTTCCGTTGTTATGTTTTAAGTCCACTTTACTATCTCTGGCAGCATGCACAAAGGACAGTTTGAACGAAACGAAACGAAACAAAACGAAACGTAACTTTGCATTGATCACGTGATTTTTGGAGAAACGACTTAAAATAAACAGTAGTTTATTTATTTATTTTTATGTGCATCAAGAGATCATGCAATGCATTTTAGTCCATCAAGGTTTAAGTGTCTGAGGCTGTAAACAAATATTTTCCACCTGAAATCTTCTATCTGTGATGTTTAGTTTAGTTTCTGTTTCCATTGCCATGGAGTTTCCATTCTTGCTGGTATGTTCGTTATTCCTTTGTTCCAGTGTCTACTGTATGTTTTCTGTTCACGTCCTCTGACTGGGAATAATTTGTTTCTATAAGTGTGTTTCAATATGAGTGTTCGACTTGAAACAGCGCTGCGCAGGTCGATCGTTGTATGACATCAAATTACCATGAGAGCTCTGGGGCCCTATCATACACCCGGCGCAAGGCGTTGCGCAAGTGTTTTTTGCTAATTTTGGCCCGACGCAGTTCTCATTTTCCCATCCTGCGGCGCATTGTTTAAATAGCAAATGCATTTGCGCCCATTTGTGCGCCCATGGTCGTGCTGGTCTAAAAAAGAGGTGTGTTCAGGTGCATTGTTGGCGCGGTGCTATTTTGAGGCAACTGAGAATAGACTGCGCATTAGACCAACTGAAACCTGGTCTAAAGTCTGGCGCAAAATTTTTTATTTGTTATTTAAAGAGCGCAATAGTAATATGTGGCTATAGGCGGGTGCACAACACGTCTACACTTTGCTTATTACACACACAGGGACGTGCAGCAGCACACAAATATTTTTAAAAATGAAAAATTACATTCTGCCATGTAAATAGCGAACCCGCCATGGCGCGAGCGCAACTGGCATTTAAAGGGGATGGGAGATGAGACTCTGATTGGTTTATTGCATGTTACGCCCAAAAAACACCATGCGCCTGGGCGCGCCGACCGTTTTACCATCGTTAAACTAGCAAAAGTTGATTCGGACATGCCCTGAGTGCACCAGCACCGTGCGCTTTAGACCATGTGCTTAGATCGTTAAAATAGGGCCAGACGGCTCCTACACCGATCGGTCTGCACAGCTCTGCTTCAAGGCGAACACACTCATCACGTGGTACAAGTAGGAGCTCTGAAGGTGCGTTCACGCCATATCATAATTACCGTGATTACGAGATACCAACTTGTAGAAAGCGTTCACGTCCTTGTAGAACTCGTAATGAACTGTGAACTGGGAGTTTTCTGAGAGCTACAACTTCTACCACCTGACCACCTTAGATTCTTTTGGCACTATGTTCAGGCATTGATACGCTTAGTCCGAGTCCAAGAGTGTGAACAGCTACAAGTAGAACATCATGTATTATCATCTCGATATTACATGGCGTTAATGCAACATCAGAAAAGTCCCATTTTTCAAGCTGGAATTACGAGCTCTGTGAGGACATGAACACTTTTTACATGTTGAAATATCAAAATTAAATAATTTCAACATGGCGTGAATGCATCTTTAGCTTCGCTTCTCCTCATTTTGCCTACCTGCCATGACACTTTCTACCAGATTTCCTATAATCCAACAAATTGCCATGGTGTTGAATTCCTTTTAAAATGCACACACTCACTTAAGTAATTATTGTTTGTTTTTGTCTCCAGGTGTGGTTGAATCGAACTTGGTGTCAGTGATGGAGGGAGTTTCTGTCACTCTAAAAAGTGATGTTACCAAGCAAGGACGTGACAAGATGCTGTGGTATTTTAACGACACTCTCATTGCCCTGATCAATGGAGATCCTACTAAGAGTTGTCTGTACGATGGTGAAGGCGGGGTATTCAGAGACCTACTGAAAGTGGACTTTGAGACCGGATCTCTGACCATCACAAACATCAGACCTGAACACACTGGACGCTTTGAAGCAAATTTCATCAAAAGCAAGAGCTCAGGAACCAGCCAAAGCTTGAACCGAAACGGCAAGTGTGACAGCACAAAAGTCATCAAAAAAATGATCAACATCGGCGACACAGTAAAGACATTCAGTGTGTCCATCAGTGGTGAGTCATATAGTGTTGATTCAGTCATTAGTGACGAGTCATTCAGTCATATGCCCTGCTGCAATTTACAAACAGTTACTATTGAACTCATTAATTGATTGAATGTGGACTATCTGAACACAATCAAACCGGTTCAATCTCTTTTCTTGAATATATAAAAACAACTTCAAAATACATTTAGAGTATTTTTCAGTAGACAACTTTTGTGAATAATTCAAAATTGTAATGATATTTAAACTATTATAATTGCTCCTTTAAGACCCTTTATCAAATATATTATTATAATTGATCACTTTGACTGTTAATATGTTGTTGTTGTTGTTTTTTTCCACAATGCAACCAATATTAGTAACAAAACACTGCAGGTTTTTCCTTTATTACTTTCCTTTTGTTTACTCACACTAATGACTGTCTGTCTTTCTCTTCAGGACTGTTTTTAAATCTTAAAGCAGCGATATGTGCTGGTGTTGGTGTTGTTCTGCTGCTGGCTGCAGCTGTTCTTGGTGTGATTTACTATCGTCACAGGAGCTCTAAAATGGGCAAGTATCACCTACAGCTACTATAGTGAGAGGAAAACAATCTTTTTAAAGCAAAATTAGTGTTTAATTGTCTGTGTGATTTTTTTTTTTTAACAGAAGACATTGAGAAGAACAAGTCTGAGCAGCTGTTGAATGTTCCAGTATGAGGTAAGATACTGTATTACTGTAGCATGTCTAAAATATACAGTATGGTGCTGTGATGAGTCAGTAGCTTGATGATCCATCTGCAGTTTATTAGACAAAAGCAGTACAAGGCAGGGCAGTAAACAGTAGTAGAACAAGATAACCAACAGTAGACGTAATCCAGAGAACAGGCAGAGAATTGGGGCAGGCGGCGAGCAAACACAGTAGATAAACAGGCTAAAGGGGTCGGGGCTGGCAGCAAGAATCAGAAAACGAGATAAACAGTCCAGGTCAACAAACAGGCAGGCAGAATAACAGAAACCGCTCCGAAATGATCACCAGGGCAAATCAAGACTTCGCACTGAAGAGCAGATAAGAGTGCCTTAAATAGGTGTGTGAGATAATTGAAGACATGTGCAGGGTGATCAGTTCCAGGTATGAAGGCTGATGGGAAATTGAGTCCGAATGAGGTGGTTAATACTCAGGTGAATGCTTCCTCTGGTGGTGCGAGAGACGTAGTGCGGGAGCCTCATTTGTAACAGGTGCCAATGGCATCTTAAAATCTTCACCAATTATACAATTATAAATATCCCTTTCCTCAGTGTGCCAGTAGGAGAAATAATTTCCAAAAATAATTTTTGCCATTAATCATAATATTTCCTCGATCACTGATGTGAAGTGATGATCACTATTTAATGTTTTAAACTCAATCTACGAAATATACTACTTCATTATAAAGAAAAACAATAATCGTCATAATCCAAAAAATACAGTATATACACTGACTATACTATATTTACTACACTGAAAAAATTTTCAACTTTTCTTTGAACTTTTTGAACACTAAAGGTTTAGATTTGATTTAATTATCATGCACTTGAGATTTTTTCTTTTGCTGCTGAATTATTTACTAACATAGTTATTTTCTATATTTACTATACTATATTTACTACACTGAAAAAAGTTTCATTCATCCAATTAAAAATATTTAGGGTAATGATTCACATTGCCCCTAAAGGGCAAGTTATTTATTTTTCATTGGCTCAAGTTAAAAAATATAGATGTGAATCATTACCCCATTTTTTTTTTATTGGATGAATGAAACTTTTTTTTTCACTGTGATATAGGATAGTAAATATAGAAAATAACTATGTTGGTAAATAATTCAGCAGCAAAAGAAAATATCTCAAGTGCATGATAATTAAATAAAATCTAAACCTTTAGTGTTCAAAAAGTTGAAGAAAAGTGGACAAAATTGTAGCCAAATCAGGTAAAATGTTAATTTAAAAAACACATTACAAATGATTAAATTCTGATAAAATATATATTTTTAATAAAAATATACTATAAAATTAAAAGATAAGGCAACAAATTAAAATCTAAGATTATATTATATATTGTGTAAGATTATAAGATTTTCTCTAGTTGATAGAGTCCAGCATGTTCAGTTGTGATGTTTGTAAGGGTCAAAGATCCAGTTTGATTGTCCAGCTTCTGTCTTTCTTATATAATAAGATATATAAAAAGATAGATTTTGATGTATTATCTTTTAATTGAAACTCTCCCATGACATGTGATTCATCTTAATTTGTCCACACACATTTATTACAAATCTTATGTTCACATTTCTTACAACACTATCGAGGGTTTTCATGGCTTCTCTTTCAGTCTTTCAGTCAGTAAGAGGTAGTGATTTCTTGGGAAGTCAGTTGTTGCTTTTGACACATGTGTGGTGCTGTAACCTGTTTCATCAAACCCTGTCAGTGAAGATCATCCACATGGGCCTTTGGTGGTTGGACTCAGATGATTGTTGCTTGCAACAGACCGTTCTTCATTTTATACTAGCACTTTAAATATTCCAGGCACAGAAGAATAGTGTTTGTGGAGCAGGTTTATCTGCTGTTGTCTCTTGAAGGTTGAGATGGTCTCAGAAGATCAGATGGACGTTGAATGTTTGAATATTTCTGGAGTGGAGCTTCTGAAACTCATTGTGATGGAACCACTAGGTGGCGGTATTCACTGTAGTGACTATTGACATGGAAAGGTTTTTCTTTCTACTTGTATTTACAAACAGTCTGCTTGTAGCATTCTTGATCATCTCAAATTATACAGCAAATGCTTTGTGATCATTAGTAAAATGCAAAAAAATCTGTTTAAATGTGACTTTAAATGTTGTAAAAAATATACTGTTAAAATGATTTATCTGAACTAAAACGTTGAAACTTTTGCGGCACTTCTACTGTTACAGAGCACAGCAGATGCGTCTGGACAATCATTTTTAAAATAAACGGTTTAAATGCTGTAAAAATGAACAGTTAGTGTAGCCCAAATAAGGGCTTTAGAAATCTCCCTTCTGATCATATTTATTCATCTACATGAGAAAAATGAAAATGTATGTCTATCATGGTAAATTAATACGTTTGCTGTTAAATGCCCCTTCAGAATGGCTGATGTCTTTATTATTAAATTGTGTTTTAGTGTGTTTAATTTAATTATAATTCATTGAGCTATTATGTAAGAATTATGAAACATCATTCATCATATCAGTTGGTAGCCTACAGACAATTACAGTACAATCATTCAGCCATTCAGTTTATTGCTATTATAACACAGTTAAAACAGTTCATAACGAAAATACTGGAAATCAACATAAATCACACATTATGAAAATGGTGTATTGACAAAGAAATATGAAATGCGTGGCAGTGTAGAGAATGAAAGGAAATATTAAAAACGACTCATCGACACTAGATGGCATCAACGTAAGCAGTATTCAGAGGTTTTGAGAGATGAACCATTTTATGATCCAAGAGAGGAAAGCACTGATAAGCAAAAGTTTTGACAATACTGAACAACACATTTAGACCACATTATCTTTTGAACGTAATCATGTTTCATTCCTCAACTGAAATTGAAAATCATTTATACTTTTTTTTTTTTAGAAACTTCTATTTGCATCCACATATCAAACTTATTGTTTGCTTTAATAACGGTATATGTTCATCTTTACAAAACTCCAAGATATGTCACAACATTTATGATATCTGTTTCTTGTCTTCTCCTCCTGTAGCTCTGATGTCACGCCCAGAAAAGCAGAGACGACCAATCAGATCACAGCTTCAGTAGAACCACAACAGTGGACGTGGATGTGGTGAAAAAAGCCAAAAACATGTGTTTTGATACTTTTGCCTGTCTATAGCATGAGAAAAAAATATAGCATAATGCTGCCATCAAGACAACGTCTTTCTCAGAGTGGTCCCTGCTTATTTCAGCAAGACAACGCCAAGATTCATTCTGCACTTGTTACAACAAAACGATCAAGTGATTTTCCTCCATACGAAATTTTAATTGCACTGCATACATACATACATTTATGCACTTTAGCCTTTGTTTCATACATAACATCACTAGTAAATGATCTTAAAACATGTTTAGTTTGGTGTAGATGGTCTCTCTGACTAACCAGCTAAGTGTTCAAACTCTTTAAAAGCATCAAACAGACAGCTACCAGCTAAACAAGCTTATGTTGGTTTAAGATATTTTTCAGCAGCGCTAACAAGTCCAACATATTCAACTTTAATCATGTCTGATCATAACTGCATTGTCAATATCTTATCCCACCTTTGGAATTTAAAGCACACATCATCCTGGGATAGCACTATCATGTAACCAGGAACAATGTAACCATTATGTAATACGTGCCATTTATTCTTTACTTTATTTTATGTGTCTCTGTTTCTTAATTTTTGTTGCATTGATTTATGAGGTGAACACCAGTTAAAACAATGGGAATCTATTTTGTCCTCACTCTGTTTGTGTTTCTCGTTGATGGTAAGTCGCTTGACTTTGTATTTACAACCCTTTCTCTTTTAAGTGGACAGTTTAATTTCACATCAAAGCTGTCTTTCTTTGTCTTGCTTTACTCATAATTCCCTGAAATTTAGTACAATTCAGGAATTTGAAGGTCCATGATTTTAGTCTTAAAGAAAACTTTTTTTACATGCAGGATTGTATTTCTTAGTTACTGTATAATTGAATTTATGCAGAATTGCATTTATGTCTCTGTATTTCTAGTATGCTTTAAAGCAGTTCGAGAACTGCAGAATCTGAGCAAGACGACTAAAGACCAATGCCCAATGTCACTTTATAGATATACAAACAAACAACTTGCCTTTTTGATCAGTTTTTCTACATTTCCTGCACGTGAGAAATATCCCGAATGCAGCCACAATCAACAGAGATCCAGCCACAGCAGCAACAGAGATCAACACTATCAGATACAGAGAGCCTGTAATAATAGACAGACACAATCATTAGTGTCAGCCTGATCTGTATTTAAGTGAACATCCCACTCAGATTTTGCTGCTTTACTTGTTGACATCATATAGTTGGTTTACTGTTTGCTTCTGATTCAGATTCTGATTGTGAATTTGATATTCAATTCAATTCAAATTTATTTGTATAGCGCTTTTTACAATACAAATCATTGTAAAGCAGCTTTACAGCAAATTAAGTTTCTACAATATTTAGTAGTAGCTAATCAGTTGTGACTGTCAGTTAATGTACATATGGCAGAAATGTACGGAAAAATCAATTAAAGACGAAATCAAACAGACGATGAACACTATTAAAAGCAATTATTATATGATGCAATCAAACTTATACTGTAGCAAAATGTGGTAGTTCTGTATGTTGTTTCAGGGTTGGCATCATCTGAGGTCCTCTGAGGGGTTGGCATCCTCTCTTCTCAGATATTCTGGATCCATGTTATGTTTGCTATAGGCCTTTTTGTCACTTCCTGGCTGGAGTGCCATGTTTGTAGTTCTTTGTAGTTTTATCAGGTGATTGTCTGCCCCAGGTGTACCTCATTTGCATTCACCCTTTTGCTTTTTCAGTTGTCGAATGTCGATGTGTTTCTGTTCCCTACAGTCCTTGTTTCTTGTTTTGACTTTAAGTTTAAAAAATAATATCCTCTTGCATTTAGATCTGTCTCTTTGCCTGCTTTCTCTTCTACTCCACCATTATTACAGTGTCACATTTACATTCACATTTGCATAGTCAAATTTAACAGGCAAAGTCAGAAAAAGTGGGACTGAATGTAAAGCGTGTGTGAAAGCTACACTTATTCTGGGTTGTGGACTACTAGGCAACGAACCAGTGCTAATCTAATGTTTTTGGCCTGTAGATTAATATAACATTTAGTTCTGTCTCACAACTACATTCCAAGCAGCTCTTTTTCGTGTGTATATTTTTATTCACAAGTTCAGTTATAAAGCAGCGACTAGATACAAATGCACTGTGTGTGTTTTGTGTAGCTTAATGTGTTATTGAACAGCTGTTGGTTAACAGATCAGTGAATAAACACTAATCTCGCCATTGTCATACCTGAACATGAGTAACAGAGTTGAGTGATGTCCAGATGTGTGGTCTGGTTGCTGATGGGATTGTTGAGCACACAGCTGTAGCTGTTTTTATCCTGATATTCCACCTCCAGAGGTAGAGAGAGACTGATGCTGAGATCAGACACACTGATGCTGGAGAATAAACTGTTTCCTTTGTACCAGGAGAGAGTCACATGACCCACATTCACCACTGAACACACCAATGAACAATATGATGATGATGATGAAGAACAGTGTGAAGAGTCTCTGCTGATGACAGGAACAGGCAGACGAGCTGAAAATATGAGATAAATCAGATTAAATAATGTTAGTTCATTGTGTTCAAACAATATACTATTGTGATTGCAGTTTTATTTTGATTTTTTTTTTTTTATATACTAACTTCATAATAATAAATCAAATTATTGATTTAGTAGAGTCCCGGGTCATGCTCACTCATATTTATTTGTTTGTTTGCTTATATATTTATTTTTTGTGATATGGTGTTTTGTGCCATATCATCTATGCAAAGTTGGTGCAATAAAGTAACATCATAGTTAACAATTACTTGTTTAGGATACATCTTTGTAATGTATTTTATATTATTTAGTCACTTATGGGCTATAGTTTGAATTGTTCTAATTCAACATGCCATGGGAAGTCAATCTATAACATTTTCTTATATTGATATTGTTTATTTCTTACTCCTTAACAGTTCATCAGGCTCTCAATGCTTTAATCTATGCAATATTTTGGAATATCTGAAGGCCATGTAGCATAGTTCTTAACTGTAGCATTTGTTATAATAAGACTAGCCTATTAATCTTTACCAGGCCAATAATGACTTTTTTTATTTTTATGAATTAATATAGCATGTGTTATGAAGAAACAACCGCCTGCACATTTAGAACCATTAGCTACAACATGCCACAGTTGTAATATAAATCTATAGGGGAAAAAATCTATTCTCTTAACAGATCATCTAATATAAATTCTATACAACAAGTTAGACTAAATTTTGCACACTAAATAAGCCTACAATAAAACGTGATAAATTCTAGTAAAGGTGGTCATAAATAGTTGAAAAAGATTGTAACCTAATATATGTGCTGGTTCAAGGCTGTTTTCTCCTCTTTTCATCAGTTTATTTGCCTTTTTTTAGAAAACATGCTTTTAAAGAGACTCAGTGCTTTTACTTTCATTTTTTGACTAGACTATGCGCAATAGGCTACGCGATATGCATGTTTTAATTTGACACACAAGATAACGATTATTGTAATTTGGGTTCTCTTTGGTTTGGAAGAACGAAGGAGAAAATACATAAGTAGATCAACGGAGCATCGCCGTTTGAATCTGCTCTAACAGAAACCAAGGTTGACATGATGGGATGCTATTTTGTGCCAACTCTTTTTATTTTCCTCGTTCATGGTAAGACGCTTACATTTGTATCCTCTGCCCTTTTGGTTTTCAGTGATGGAAAATGGCGATTTCACATCAACTCTTGGATTGTATTTGTCGCTGTTTTAAATAATTAAATAGGCTATTTTAATAATACAGTGCCACGATTGTCCTTATTCTGTGTTTCGGGATGGCATTTATTTTAGGTAGCCAGTTCCTGTTCTGGAGAAGGAAATTGCGAAAAGCGACACATGAATGTTAGGTTAGTTTAGTGACAATGCATAACACATACGGACGTGTAGTCTAGAGAGAATGTGTAGCCTGCATTTGACTGTCATCGGCCTGATTAAGCACATTGAATATATGAGTTCTTTCATTTTCTACCAGATTTCTCAAGGAAAAAGGTTGAGTGCTAATTCAATGGTTCATCAACATAAAACTGGATTTCTGATGCGCTGAAGGTTAAATTGACTCTGCTCAACATTTTCAGCAGAAATGTTTTAGGGATGATTCAATTTATGACGTTATTGATACCCCTGCAATGGTTGTCAGGATTATAGACAGTTTTGGTTTTGTTTTGTATTGTATCCTATGTGTTGCGTGTCTGTTTCTGTGGTATCTGATTAGCCAACACCCGTTTCTGTTCTCCCTGATTACACTTCCTGTATACTGACCTCCTTAGAAAAAAAAGAAGACAATGTTTATGTGGGGAAAAAAGTGAAGTCAAACTGTGAAATGGATGGTAATGTGAAAGACAAATTGTTGTGATGAAGGATGTTATTCAAGCAATAATGTTCCTGTACATTAGAGGAGCACAGCATGTATATGCTTACAATTGGTTAAACATGGTTACATTATGTATATTATGCCACAATAGTAACATTCTTGGGTTCACAAAGTTCATTGTTTGGGGAAGAGGAAATGTAGTGATATCTGATTAGTGAGATCACTAAGCAGGGGGTCTGGTACTGTGTGAGTGTTCAATAAAGTTCAGTTACGTACCTGCTACGCTGTGTGATCAGTACGCTGCATCGGCTCATCCATGAACGCAACACCTGTGAAACTTGCCAGGTGTTTCCCTTCCTACAGGTTGAGACACTGGGATGGACTCCAGCGTCTCTACAATAGGACAAAGGTTCTTGACTGAATGTTTAAGAACCCTTTATGACAAACAGGTTCTTTATAAGGAGAAATATCTTAAATGATTGCTTACTATTTTCATGTTTAACATGTTCTTTTTTTTCTAATGATGAAGCATGCTTATGAACTGTTTTATTCATAACACTTCATTAAAATTATATAAAATAAACATTATTGAGTAACTATATATTTGTGTTTCCAGGTGTTTTTGGTGAGGATGTGGTGACGGTGATGGAGGGAGATACAGTCACTCTACACACTGATATCAACAAAAAAGAACATGACAAGATGCTGTGGTATTTTGAAGACACTCGCATAGCTCTGATCAATGGACATCCCAATATGAGCTGTTTATATGATGGTGAAGACGGGAGATTCAGAGACAGACTGAAGGTGGACTATAAGACTGGATCTCTGATCATCACAAACATCACAACTGAACACGCTGGACGTTATGAAGCAGAGATCATCAGAAGCGAGAGTTCAGGCAAAAGGCAAAGTTTGAACAGAAACCGAAGGTGTGACAGCAAAAAAATCACCAAAAAAATCAGCATCAGTCATGATGATACCATGAAGACTGTAGCGTCTGGACCAATCCAACACACTATATATTCTCTTT
>NW_015507555.1:9099-11490 GCF_001515645.1 Sinocyclocheilus grahami | reverse complement strand
TTATGGTTAATTATTCATATTTCCCCATGAGTTAATTCGCTACAAGACTTTCAATATGATCGTCATTGGTGAGTTACTCCATGTAATTTACCCTTAACTGTTTGTGTGTGTGTGTGTGTGTGTGTGTGTGTTTGTTTTGAATAAATTACATATTAGAACACAAATCAGTGATTTTTCTTTTATAATACAAAAATACATATTATAAAACCAAATTCAACTTCATAGGCATGCTGTAAACATAATGGTTCATCAACATAAAAACTACATTTCTGATTAAATGTCTGACATTTCTGAAATCCTGTGATCCTGTGATCCTGCAAAACACAAGTGGATTAGAAAAAGGCTTGATGGATAGATTTTATTACAATTTTAATTGAATAAATGGTCTTTTAAGAACCTTATTATGATGACCTAACACTATAATTTATTCCTGATGGTTCATGTTTCTTTGAAGTCACTATGAAATCAAAATGGATGATTCTTGCACAAATTAATGTGCCCTCATAATCAAAATAACTTACCCATCCAGTTATCCAATCAATTCCCAATAGACAAAATCAAGTCCTGCCTTCGTATTTTATTTTATTGATTTATTTATTGAGATGTCATTTCACTCACACACAGGGAAGAAAAGACTATAACAACTTTAATTGCACAGCATATGCAACTAATATTATTAATGTGGCATTGGAGAATGTTTTCTAAAAGTTTTTCCTGCAGTTATACAAATGCACAAAACTGCCAAAAGGACTTAATTTTTCAACATCAATTCAATGTCAATATGTTCCTTTATATTTCTTTATTTTTATTCCAGCTGCTCTGTCTGATCAAGTCAAAACCGACGAAGAGCCCCGTATGGAGAAGAGGGAGTTTGACTTGGGTATATTTTCACCCTTCCTTTTTTATCTCTTAATAGATTGCATATAATGTAGTATAGCATATCTATAAATGCATTGTTCTTAAAGGGAGCTTGACTTTAGCTTAAAGACTTGAAGCCAATAAAATGCTTCCTCCAAACCTGTAATTCAACAAACAATGATTATTATGGTTCTGGAAAGGCAAACAGATACACGGCAGCTCTTCAGACAAATACATAAGTACATAGTGACGTTTGACATGCGACAATTGTATCACAAGATCACAAAGAGTGAAAAGGCGTTTCTTGACATTTCTGGAGGCCAACCTCATAGACTATTCCTAAACCTTTCATAAACTATTCCATAATGAAATAATACCTATTGTTTCAACAGAGGAATGAGCTTTTTGGACATGCAATAGTGTCCATCTAGTGAATATGGTATACAAAGACATATTCTCTCGCACAAATGACTGTCTCTCTTCTCTCATTACAGATTCAGGTCTGTCTTCAGCTGCTGTAGCAGGAATATGTGCTGCTGTTCTGCTGCTGGTGACTGTTGTAGCTGCTGGTGGTGGGATTTACTATCGCCGCAGGAGCTCCAGAAATGGTGAGAATTACATGCAGATCCTATAGTGAGAGCGAAACATCATGTGCTTTATGCAAAATTATTATTTGGCTCCCTGGAATACTTGATTCTGATTGGTCAGTTGCGACATTCCAAATATTTCCTGATAATGACCTTCGTCATTGAATTGTGTGCGTGTGTGATTTTTTAAATTTTTTCACAGCAGACAGGGACAAAAACAAGTATGAAGGACTACTGCCCAAATGAGGTAAGATACTGTACTGAAAACTGACTTTACATGACACCAAGATCTGTGTTTGATTTTACTTGCATGGACAAAATCATCCTAATTGTTTGTTTCTCTAACTTTACCTTCTATGATTTATTGTTTTCTTACAGAAGGAGAAAGACAGTCCCAAAAATGTGATTATAAAACAAGAGAACATTTTTTGTTTACAGAAATAATCGTTACTGTAAAACATAATAGATTAATCTTTGTTTTATTTACAATTTTGAAAAATATTCCCATTGGTTTTGTTAATGTTAATAATGAAACACTAATTGTAATGCACTTAACTGTTTACCCCTTAACCTCAAGAGGAAGTATCTATATAGAGTTGAGGTCAAAAGTTTACACCCCCCTTGCAGAATCTGCAAAATGTTAATTATTTTACCAAAATAAGAGGGATCATACAAAATGCATGTTATTGCTTATTTAGTAACCTACTGACCTGAATAAGATATTTCATATAAAAGATGTTTCCATATAATCCACAAGAGAAATTAATAATTGAATTAGTAATGTAATAGTTGGGGGTAATATAATAGTACAGCCCTCGGCTCTTAATGCATTGTGTTTTCTTCTGGAGCATCAGTGAGCGTTTGAACCTTCTCTAATAGTTCTATATGAGTCCCTCAGTCTTCCTCAGTGTGAAAAGATGGATCTCAAAATCATACAGTCATTTTC
>NW_015507555.1:8030-8519 GCF_001515645.1 Sinocyclocheilus grahami | reverse complement strand
TAGTAATTTAGGAACATGTATCATGTTTTTATTCAGATCAGCAGATGAGCACCACAAGCACTTTAAAACAGGAATTATTATAATAAGATAAAGGACGGATCCTTGATCCACCACAGCTCAACAGAGCAGGTTAAGGTTCTAGAAAGTGACTTTAAACCTTATTGTTTCTTTGTGTACAAAAAAATTAAAAATAACAATAAACATTAAAAATAAATTAAATATTTGGATGACACAGATATATTAAGTTTACTTTATGCACATGAACATTTTTTAATTATGTGCCAGTCAAAAATTAGCCTGTTTGTTGACTGATTTAGTAACAACAAGTTAATAATAAACAAAAAGAAAACTGAAGAGATTGATCCAAAATGTATAGGCAACTCTCATGTTTGTACGTGACCAAAACACTATGCAAACAAATGCAAACTTTAACTGTCACTTTTACTTTCATTATACCTCAGAGTTTGGAATGATCTTTCAAGCTTTGTC
>NW_015507555.1:7187-7934 GCF_001515645.1 Sinocyclocheilus grahami | reverse complement strand
TTATAATATTACTCAACATTCTGGAATTCCCATTCATTTCATCTATTGAGAAACTGATTCATGATTCTGTAAACCACAGACCTGTAAGCAGTGCAAAGTGTAGTTACTGTACTTATAACAATTTACATGAAGAAAATTGTAGTTTATAATGTAATCTAGATTATGCATTTTAGGTAATGTATTCTGACTACTTTTAGATAGCTCATTTAACATCTCGGGATTTCAAGAAAATATTTTAGGTCAAAGGGGTTTGTCTGACAACAATGTTTTGGATTCCCTGCGATAGACGAAAACCAATGACATTACACATTCAGAGTTGTTTATGCTGTATAATCATATTTATTCATGCATGCGAAAAAAATATATGTTTGTATTGTATGTCTATAATAAAAATACTGCTGTCCTCTTCAGATTTCCTGTGGTATGTTGTCGCTGCTGTTTTTATTATTGAATTGTATTTTAGTGTATTTTATTTAATTAACTGTTAAATAAAAATCATTCTAATTTATGTATTTATATGCAATTAAGTTCATTATGCAAATTCACTGTAAATTGCCTTAAACCATTCAAAAACTAATATGTATGCTGTTTGTAATGTTAGTATATTAATGTAAACTTATTTGAGTCCACTAAACAAATTATTTTCTTAATATAAAATGAATCTTTTTTTCATTCATTTTCACAGGATTGCATTTCCGAGAGACTTTGAACCAGCCTGAACCAAAGAGCACTTTTGCTTTCGACCCC
>NW_015507555.1:4261-5658 GCF_001515645.1 Sinocyclocheilus grahami | reverse complement strand
CATTTAAAGGGTTGCATTCGCACCGAGAGTGTGTACTAGGAACCGATCGACTGCTCCAGAGTAGGAGCTAATTTGGTTCTCGAAAAAGGTAACCCATACTTGGAATTTGTGCTCTGCATTGAAGTCCATACATACACATATGCAAACACCTGGAGGACAGACATTTTTTGCTGTGACGCCTGGGAAGCAGTTAGGGATTTGGTGCCTTGCTCAAGGTTACCTCAGTTATGGATATTGAAGGTGGAAGAGAGTGCTGGTCATTCACTTCCTCGTCTTACAATTCCTGTGTGCCGGTACTGAGAATCGAACACATGACCCTCAGGTTACAAGTCTCAAGATCTCAGCAGAAGATGAATAAACAACTCCACAAACAGCATTTCACTTACAAACCAATTTGACTTGATTTCTTTCATACGTCTTCAGAAATTCTTATCGAGAAGTTACAGAGGTTTAGATGTTAATGTTTTATTGAAACAAGAGTTTGTCTGTCTGAATTCGCTCACTTGTTTTCATATACTCGTAATAAAACTACTGTAAAATGATTATTTTATTATATATTTTTTTACAGTGCACTAGTACATTTGAAAGATTTTCACTCATTATAACCATAAGATAGTACAGACAAACTAAGTAGAAACATTCCGTCTTAATTGATATTGTATTGTTATACAACCTTGAAAGTAAAAATATAGGCTTATATATGGTTCATACATATCAGTTGGTTAGGTGATAGTTTCAATTTTATGGTGATAATATACACAAATATTTCTACATTTGTGTTTCTGATAATCACACTATTTACATTACAGCTGTCAGAAAGAGAGAAAAAATAATATTACATAAAGCTCATCATGCACACATTTCTATCATACAACCCAGTTTTCAATTAATATGTATTTAAAAATCTTTTCAAAATAATCTTTCCAAAATCTTTCAAATTTACAGTTATATAAAATATTGCCATTTATACTGCCTGTGTTTTTTTAATATACTGTTTAATGCTGTGTTTATTGAGCCATCATTCAATCTGATTCTGAAGTCATAGATTATTCTTATCTATTAAAATATAGGCATGATTCATAGATCTTTCATCTTTTCAGTATGTAATATTCAGTTTTCCACAAAAATCACGACAAATATTTTTACTTTTGTATTTGTTGGGTTGCTGCATATAGTAATGAAAATATTTACAACATAAATTAAGAAAAAATTAAAACAGTGTCAAATGGGTGGCATAAAAAAATTTAATGAAATATTAAAGAATATGCATTGTTTTGGCCACCAGATGGAGAGCAAAGCTTTGTTTTGCCATCAAAAAACAATTAGACCACACATACTTTCATCTATACCAAACTCCAATATATCTGAATATTTATGATATCCGTTCTGTTTTCTTT
>NW_015507555.1:2472-3048 GCF_001515645.1 Sinocyclocheilus grahami | reverse complement strand
TATCACGTGACGTCAATATTCTGAGTCAGTTCCTGTCAGCGCCTCATCGTTATCTACTTAGAAGAGGGATAATAACTAACTCGATCAGGAGAATGACAATAGATCTTTTCTTACAACACGGGCCGAGGAGAAGCACCTCGTGGGCCAATGTATGGAACTGTTAGCCCAATTACTACTCAAAACTTGCCTGAAAATAGCCCAATAGCCCAGGCTTTCGAGGGGGTCCCCCAGTAAAAATCGCGTTCAGGGGGTAAAATAAAATTTTTTTTTGGCGAGGTTCTCCTGGCACAATTCACATTCCAGGGCCTAAATATCACGTTACTGGGGTCGCTTCAACCTACTGACATAAAAAACAGCCGGCGGCAATCGCGGATTTGGCAACACTGGTCCGCAAACTATGTTTCATATAACTCCTCCCAGAACTTCCGGCTGCCCTGTATCTTGGTCTCTCATTGGCTGTAGGTCATCGCCGATGTGTTTTTCAGTCAGAACTCATTTCACACAGCTTGATTGTGAATCACATCGGCAACCTGTCGGCGATTCCCTCAGATCGCATCTTTGATAATTCACACTGCG
>NW_015507555.1:0-991 GCF_001515645.1 Sinocyclocheilus grahami | reverse complement strand
TTATAACTAGTTATGGTTAATTATTCATATTTTCCATGAGCTGATCCGCTACACCGGAGTTCATCCCCAGAAACATGTCAGACATGAGTCAGCAGCCAATCCGCAGCCCCGGGATTCCCTCAAGTAGCCATCCAAGAAGCCTGTTGTCAGCTGTCAACTTGAACTCAAGTAACAAACAAATCACCATTTCTTGCTGAACTGGCGCTGAATTGATTTTAAGCAGTAAAGATAAGCCAAGTCTCTGCTTTTGAGTTTTCTCAGGTTGAATTAAAAGAACTCGTAGAAAACGAGTATTAGAACTTTGGAAACTTCATGCAAAAGCAGCAACTCATTTCCTGAACCTTGTGTGTGTGTGTTTTAGCTTAGTTTAATGTGCCATAGAATAGCGAAAAAAACGTTTGTTTCATTTATAAAGAAGTATTGTCTTGCGTCGTGTATTTTAAAGTCAAACTTTGCCCAGATCCTTTGTTACCTTGCTCAAGATTAATAAGATTACCATTTTGTTTGTGTTGTCGTTGGCCACAAAGTAATATGAACAGAATTGTTAAGATATACTGATTTTAACGCTCGCTGGACGAACCGTTGATAAAGTATAAGCTCTAAATTTTGAATCAGATCAACTTGAAGAAATCAACATCGAATCTTTTCCCTACACGAACAAGAATCGATTCCCTAAAAGCTGAAATAAAAGCTAAATCCTTAAAGTTATTACAATAGATAGAATTTTTCACACTGTTGCTCTGTAGTTGATAGAGTCCTGTATGTTGAGTTCTGGTGTTTGTGATGCTCAGAGATACAGTTTGATGATCCAGCTTCAGTCTGTCTCTGAATCTCTCATCAAGATCATCATCATATACAGTGATGCTGCCGGCCATTACATTGGTTTGAGTGTTTTCAGTGTTTTCAGATCCAAACCTCTACTGAATCAGATCTTCATCCACTATTTCAGTAATGCCGAGTTCACACTGCACGATTTTAGCCCGATTTTTCA
>NW_015507554.1:56622-62909 GCF_001515645.1 Sinocyclocheilus grahami | reverse complement strand
CCTGGCAATAAAGCTCATTCTGATTCTGATTCTGATTCTAAAGTAATTATATTCCTCCACCACCATGAAAGGTTTCTATGATCTGCAGCAACATCAGGATCATTTCTTTGGATTTCAAAAGTTTATGAAGTGCTTGTGCACCTCAGCCTAAAAACAGGTTTGAATATACAGTCTGAGGATTTTAGGCCAGTTGGGACTTTTTTCTACTCTGAGAAGCTTTGTAAATACAGGCCCTGTCCTGTCATACCAGTGCTTACAGTCCTAGTTATCATTGTCATCACCATCATCATTGTATACCAGTGTCTGTATGCTTGACACGGGGAGGGCTGGACACAAGTAGGGGTTGTCTGCAGGAACAATGTCTGGTACATGTGGGTGAAACATCACAGTGGCTTGATGTCGTATTCTTTCCAGCTGTTGGATACGTTGGATGAGAGCAGCTTTTGCACCAGGCTGATCTGTGTCTTTGATGGCAGAGCACAGAATGGCATGCTGCTGATGGAGGTGTTCAGTTACAGTTCTCATTTCCTGGTATAGCATTCGCTTTTCCTCAGCTGCCCGAGTCTTCATATGTAAGGCATCAATCCCTCGCCTTTTTAGACTCCTCGAAACATTATCTTCTTCAATCTGGAAGACAAAAGAAATAAAAAGTGCTGTCATGTTACCAGGTGGTTTCTAAAATGATGGGCATGTAGTTGTGGTTAGTAAGCGGTTGTCAGATTGTTACTAGAGTGACTGCTGTGTGGTTTCTAGGGTTAGGTAACTATACTTACAGTGTCATCAAAGCAGAAGTAGACATGCCAAGAGGGATCGCATGCTTCCTGAAAATCAATTGTTGCAGAGAAGATGCTCATCTGTAGAATGCTGTTGTATTCTTTTATTGCCTGTCTCAGTCTCTTGTTGGAGCTGGCTACCTGCTTGGACAGTCTAATGGTAATGCCCTGCCCATCTGTAGCAAAGTTAGGAAACATGCATGCAGAGAAATGAATTTATCAGTTCGTATTATGGTCCTTTTCAAAGTTGGATCTTAATGTCTTAATGTATCTACTTATCCACAGCACTTTACCTGGATATTTTCTTTTTAGATGGAGGACTGCTCTCTCCCTTGATTCAGTTCTAGCCTTGCAGATCAGCTGGCCTCTGAGTTCACAGTCAACATCTTTAAGGGTAGACTGGAAGTCTGAATCAGATTCTTGCCATCTTCTCCCAATCCGATGTTTTTTCTCCATGTTCAGCAGAGAGTCCTCAATTCTACAATGGTTAGTAAATAAATCGTTACACACTTGATCAGAGAACAGTAACAGACAGATTACTGCTTACTCTGTTTCACACTCCATGTACGACTCACGAGTCCCAGATCTATACATTACAAAAAATAAAATAAAATACAGCACAAAAATTCAGTAGCTACCAAGCAGAACCCATTACTGTGGTACACCTGACCAAACATTGTATATGTTATAAGGGAGGCCTTGGTGGTAATTGATTACTAATCACACCATATTAAATTACTGCAGTATTATAGCAACTCTTAATTTATAACCATTGTGACAGTTTCCTTCAACACTATGCTGTTACTGTAATCACACCTAGGCTTCCATGTTGAAGCACATCAGCAGGGCACTTAAAGATGGCTGTAATTACCATATAGTCTTACATAAACACATTGAACTCTTACTTGAACTGAATCAGCCTGATGACATAGTCACTTTTACATCTACAGACAGTGTCTGAAGAACAGATAAAGACATTACTACTGCTCTAATAAAGTGCTTCATTTCATGTTACTTCTTCACATAGCTTACAGGATTGTATTTCATTACTGTACACAGAAAGGTAAGTATAACATATTTGCAATATTCTTTGTTAATAATATTCATGACCTTCTTACAGTATTCAAGACATTCACGCATTCACTTCAGTTGCTTACTTATTGGTTTCTGTTTCTGTTGGGCTAGCTCCATCTCCCTTTTCTTCCATTTCTCCATGTCTCCCTCAGAAACCAACACTAGACAACAAAAATACCAGGAAACAAGACAACATCAATGCTACATACTCTGTGCAAAATGCGCTTGTAAATGGAATCTGCTTCTTATGTGCATTGTTTACCTGGTGCCTCTCTGATGACAGATGAGATGTCTTCTTGAGCGAGAATCAATATTTTCTCTGCTTTGTCTAGTCTTTGCTGGAGCTGCAACTCTGCAAAGACAGTTTAATTTACTTATGCTGACCAATTTGTGTGTGATCAGCTTCACTCCAGAAAATATCAAATGTATAAACAGTGAACCACTAGCACAGAATTCTGACAGGTTATGCAGCAGTGGACAAACCTAGGTCAGTTGATTTCCTCCGTCCATAATGCAAAAGGGCATCAGTCAACAGGTCAAGGCGGTGAGATGGAGTCATCTCCTTCGTGACTCTGGCAAATCTGCGGAGGAAAGACCACAGCCTTTCCATTCCTTCGCCGTCTGTGAGCCCAAACCCATCGAGACGCCTGGTGCTGTACTTGATCTGTGATTAAAGCAAAGTGGTAGAATATCAGACACTGACACTGAGCATGATCCTACTACAGTGGAAACTGCTTATAGTGATCACGGTTACAGTGATCAACCACTTATATGGATCAAAAAGCTTGGGACAGAATCATTCCTATAGAAACGCTGTGTAAATAATTTGTTTATAGTAATCAAGTAGTCCGCTTACCGTGTTCATATTGTGTGTGTGTGTGTACATACTGTACACTTGCTGTGCGCAGTTGCGCGTCATGTGTTTTCCTCTACTCACACTGCTGTGGTCTACCGAGTTATTTTGCCCTCCCGTTCCTGCTCTGCTGGCTTTTTTGGGACTTTAATGGTGCATAATTATCGTCCCCGCTCTCTCACAGCAGCAGGTAGGCCTACTGTATGTTAAGTGAGTGGAGTGTAATGCTTTCACCCTGACCATTCAGACAGGGCTTGGCGCAGCTTATATTATTTTATCTTTAAATCAGTAAAAATAGCGAAGCTGTTCATTTTATTAATTTATATTCATAATTATACAAATTAGATAGTATTCTGCATAAAAAAATGAAGAAAAAGAAAACAAATTTGTTTATAACAATCATCGGCTTATAGTGATTATTTTGACCCAGACAGATGTGAGATAAACGGTTTCCACTGTATTATCCTAAACAGTGCATCTCTGAAACAAGACAAACACCAGGTGGGAAAAATGTTAGATTAAAGATTACTTTTAGGCATATCTACTTAATTTCAGCTGTGCAGTTGATAGACAGGAAAATGGAGGCCAAACAGGGAGTGAATGATGTGTGACACAGGTCCTGATGTCTCTATAAAGTCAATGAATTACCTGGCAGGGCCATTTGTGTCCATAAATGTGAAATGCTGGCACGGCCAAGGAGATGTTGTGTGGTATGCCCTCCCCTGATTTCTGATTGAACACAGTATGGCATAATTTTGAGTTAATGTGTCATGGTCTTTTCTCAAAACAATAATTCAGTTTTACACAGAAAAAAAAAAAGTACTTACATGCAAATGTGAGGCAACAACACAGGCAATATCATAGACTACTCGCAAGTTTATGTTCTTGTCCTCACATCTTCGAAGTAGCTCATCGATGACATACAGGGGATAGGCTAATCTATTTCAACACAAAAATGTGATTGATGACACTTCATACTGAAGAAAATTAAAAATGAATTATACAAACAATCTCCAGCATCAAATTCAATACCTTAATACTCAACAAGTGCACTCAAAATTATTTTCATGTATTCTTTTATTAGTGATGATTATAGAATGGTGGTAAAGTTTAAATTTTGTAATATTTTGGAATCTCCCATATACATTCCATGAGGTTCAAACGGGAATTATCATTCTGGAACACTGGGTCAATAGTCAGAGATGTCACTACTGTGGCATAGACTCGCTGTTCTCCTTGGCTCATGTTGACACACATTAGGGGCATTTCATGACGACGAGAGGCTCCAAACACTCCTGTAACATCAAGTTTCTTTGCTTGTTTTTGGGACCTCAGCACGTTGCCAGCCTTGAAGTTACTGCAGTCCTAAAGATTTAAGGAAAACAGAGATTTATGGGAGGAATAATGATTTCACAAGTTAAGTAAATATTTCATGGACCACAACTATGACTAACCTCGTGAGGCTTTGAGCTGTCAAGATGTGATAGCAGGTATTCCTCTACATCCTTTTCATCAACAAACATGCGGGTTCCATGTAATGGCTCAAAGCACTTGTACCTGAGCTTTGCTTCCTCACAAGGCCAAAGTTGACATTCAATGTCACAATCATATCTCCATCTCCCTGGAAAACAAACACTTACAGTAATTCTGGTTTTGTACCTGCACCAGGTTTATACATTTATACTATTATTATTTTATTATAATACTTTATACAAAAATTAACTAATATTGCCGATATCATTTCAATGCCATCAGGTCATGGAAAATGCAATAAGGCTAATCAAACAAGAACCACGCTGGAACTAGAACCAACCTTTGGACATGCTGGGCATATGGTCTCATCATCTAATTGTGGGCAAATATCTACCAAACTTCTCTGTCGGAAGTGGTGATGCCTAAAATGGGATATGGATTCCCCCACCAGGGCTCTGTAGAGTGTGTTAACCTACAGTATAAGCAGCAGTCAGTGAAAACACGTTAACATGTGGTGATGGTGGTTCACTCAGAAGTTGTTATTTTATAGAAAAATATCAAGAATACTTTTGCATGCAACTGTACAATCCTAGATGTTTCCATAAATGTTTGCTTTTAATTGTGATAATTAATGTAGTAAAATCAAGAAAGAAGGTGTAATTTTCACGTCTATATGGTCAGTATTCCATGAAAGTAGCTGAAATGTTCACTTGACAGACAAGACTTCAAACTGACCTCTGCAAACTGACTTACCTCTGCAAGTGTGAGGTTACTTTTCCAGCGCAGGGTGTTGCAAAAACCCTCAGCAGAAACCTGACACTCCAGTGACAGACAAACAAAAAGCTCTAGCAGAGGGATGGAGAAGGCTGTCTGGGGCTTGTCGGCTATTGCTGGCCAGAGCCCATACCTTAGCAGAGTGCAGGTTTCTGGTTCACACGCACACATATTGACTGTGACGGTGCAGAGTCGTCCTGCCAAATAAAAAGAGGGAAATAAAAACATAACCAAGTACTACTATAGAGACTGCCATATCAGCATAGACTAAATCACTTGAATGTGTCACCTATAACTTAATGGCCTGGTTTCAGAAAAAAAAACATTAATTGTTTGTATCTTGAGACACAACAATGAAACTGACATATTTTAAGTTGCTTTCTGTTAAAACAGCTCAAACATGCATTTTAGTCTAGGACTAGATAAAGCCTTGTCTGTGAAACTGGGGGAATGTTTGTTATTATTGGAATCACGAACAGGCACAAATTAGAATTTTCAAAAATGTATCACAAATTTGATTAATTCCTTATAGGAAATCATTATTCCACATGTAATAGGATTGGATTCCTTAACCTGTCAAGAAAATTAAATGCATTAAGATTTTGTATCATGTAAAATGACAAACCTGTGCTGACAATGACCTTCATGTCCTTTGTGTACACAGTATGGGTGCCATGGCCTTCAGGTAAATATAGGACTAACCCCAGGGAGGACGGCTCATAGTAGGCATTCTGTAAGAAAGATTGATAGCTCTAACAATGTTTTCTAAACAACAAACTCGAGACACTAACAGTTGATACTACATAGTGTTAAAACTATTTGAAGAATCTAATGAATCTGTTGAAATTACTGTGAGTTTGCTGTCTGTATGTATGACTGCATGCAGTACATTCTACTTATCAGGAAGATGCAGTGAATTTCTGTGAGTCCTCTTCAGACAAGCCTCACAAAACACTGCAGTGGTGCTGCACTCAATGCACCTATAATCAGCATGTTCTAGGCAGACAACACGCTGGGTAGTGATTGGTGCTGAACATTCAAACAACACCTTAAGCATGTCATCCTTGACTGCATCCCAGGCATGAAGCTCTCTTTTCTTTGCCTTACTGTATGCAGTCTCCGAACATGAACTACAGCTTGGTGCCACATCATTAGGTTCAGCCTGTTGAGATGTAATAGACATGGAAGGGTTGGAAGGGTGGGTCTGTTTGGAGTTGGGCTGGGGAAGACCTTGACTAAGGTAAGAAACCTTTGCAGGGCCAGCGAAACACCTTCTTAAAATTAACGTAATACCCTAAGCTTCCTCATGTGGGATCAAATGCAGCCAAGCTTTTGTTCAA
>NW_015507554.1:55485-56379 GCF_001515645.1 Sinocyclocheilus grahami | reverse complement strand
GTTAATGCTCACATAAAGCATGTAACGTAACGATAGGCTAATAATAATGTAATATATAAAGTTTACAAACAAAATTGCAACACGTTACTGTACTTGTAGTTGTACTGAGTATCAAAGATATTAGCAACTTTTACTCTCTACTTCACTACATTTCTGAATGAGTATCTGTACTCTTTACTCCACTACATTTCTGAATGAGTATCTGTACTCTTTACTTCACTACATTTCTGAATGAGTATCTGTACTCTTTACTCCACTACATTTCTGAATGAGTATCTGTACTCTTTACTCCACTACATTTCTGAATGAGTATCTGTACTCTTTACTCCACTACATTTGAAATGAGTGTTGCAGTTACACATTACATTTAGCATGGACCTAGCTTTTTCTGCAGCAGTTTATTTCTGCTACAAAAGATGTGATACTGCCTGCTACAGGTTTTGCCCTTACTCACCCAAACTTGTCAACAAGGCAATGAGGCCCAAACCAGCACATCCAGTGCAAGAAGGCTTCGGCTTTTTAATTTTACTTAACATCATTTTATTTATCCATTTATACTGAAGAGACCTTTTTGAAAGATATTGTTTGTTGTTCAGTTTTATTTTGGTTTTAGAAAATAAACTTGATTGCTCTCCTCACAAATCAACTCTTTCTTGTTTTTGTTTCATGCTCTCTGTGCCTTGCCCTGGACTTTGATGTCACTTCCTGTCTCCCGTGGTGTTTGTAGTCAGTTTGTAGTCCGTTTGTTCATTGGTTCCCCTTCATTAGTCTCCCCAGGTGTGTCTTATCTTGTTAAGCTTGTTATTCCCCTGTGTGTATATATAGCCCTAGTTTTTTGTGAGTTGTTGAATGTAATGGTTGTGTTTGCCAGTCATTCTGTTCTTTGTTCCCTTT